>NC_052565.1:2668958-2845001 GCF_016699485.2 Gallus gallus | reverse complement strand
CGGGGGGTGGAAAGGGGGGTTGAGGAGAAATCTAGGGGTGAAAGCGTGAGCGTGACTTCTGTGGGTTGGAAAAGGGGTCTGGAGGTGGAGGGGAGGGGTGAAAGGGAGAAACCGGGGGACTCTGGGAGCTTCTAGGGGGTGGAAAGAGGGTCTGTGGCAGAAGAGAAGGAGTTGTTGGGTGGAAAAAGAGGCTTCTGTGGATGTGAAGGGGACGGGGTGATTGGGGGGGCATTGTGGAGGGGAATGTAGGGAGTTGAGAGGGGGGGGTAGGGGGGCATCTGCAGGGCAGCAAGGGGGGGTCTGGGAGTGGACGGGGGGTTGTGAGGGGGGAGAAATGGGGTGAGTGCGGTCTCTATTGGGAGGAAAGGGGGGTCTGGGGGTGGAGAGGAGGGTGGCAGGGGGAAGCTGGGGGGCTGTGGGGGGCTTCTGTGGGGGTGGAAGGGGGTTCTGGGAGCTGAGAGAAGGGGTTGTGGGGGGGAAAAAGGGTGAGCGGGGCTTCCATGGCGTGGAAAGGGGGTCTGGCGGTAGAAGGGGACATTGCGTAGGGGAGCTGAGAAGGGGGTAAGGGGCTTCTATGGGGTGGAAAGGGAGTCTGGGGGGGATCTTGCGGGGTTTTGGAGGGGGAAAGGGAGGAGTGAGGTCTCTAAGGGGTTGAAAGAGGGTCTGGGGGGGGGGGGGGGGGGGAAACGGGGTGAACAGAGCCTCCAAGAGGCAGAAAGAGCATCTGAGGGAGGAGAGAGGGCTGCGACGGGGGAGCGAGGGGTTTTGCGGGCTTCTATTGCACCGAAAGGGGGTCTGGCTGGGGGAGACTGGGGGTCCAAAGGGGGGAAAACAGACATCAGGGTCAGGGAGGAGGGCACGGGGGGTTACAGGGGATTCTAAGAGTCAGGAAAAAAGGGTCGGGAGGTGGGGGGGGAAGGGAGGACGAGGGCCTTGCGTAGCCAGTAGGGGTTGGTAGATCACAACGGGAACCACGGCTGGACACTGAGGAGAGGCACTGAGGGGAGGGCTGGAAAAGGACTCCAGTGATCAGAGGGGGGGAACTGGACGTTGGGGACTGGGGGAGGGTATAAACCCAGAGGCCAGACATAGGGTCTGGGGGGTTGTGGGCGACCCATGGCGGGGGAGAGGGAGGACACAGGGCACCTCCCGCCCCCGAGCAGAGGCCCTGAGGACCACAGAGGCCCCACGGGGCCAACACAGAGCGGCACGCGGCCCCCCACCCTCTTACCGCCGGCCCCCTGCACCGATGCCTCCCCCCACCCTCTTACCGCCGGCCCCGAACACCCACTCGTCGAAGCTGAGGCGGCGCTCGGAGCCCCGGGGCCGCCCCGCGGCCTTGGAGCGCTGCGGAGCACTGCGCGACTTCCTCACGGCCGCCGCCTCTTCCGGGCGCGGGGTGATGACGGCACGGCGCGGGACGCCACGGCACCATAGCAACACGCGGGGACAGTCGCGCTGAAGCGCGCTTGCTACGGAGACACCGTCACGCGTGCGCTGTCACCACGCCGACGGCTTTACGCCGTGCCGTGAGCGAGGGCGCGCTGTCGCCATCGCAACGCAGCTGAGTGGGCCTCCAGGGGCAGCGGGGGCGAAGAAGTCTGGCGGGGGGAACGGTGAGCCCTCAGCGATCCCCTGGGGAGGTGCGGGAGGGGTTGGGGGGAGGGCAGAGCTCCGGGGATGGTGGCAGTGGGTGGGGCTGTGGGGTGGGAGATCCGCAGGGAGATGCAGTGAAACAGTGGCATCTGGGCAGAGCACGGAGATAAGGGAAAAGCAACACGGGCATCTGGACAACACAGTGAGGACCGAAACTGAAAGCAAAGAAAGGACGAGGGAAGAGAAGGAAGAAAGAAAAAGTAAGGGAAAAAGGGGAAAAAAATGAAGAGGAGAGAAAAAAGAAAAGGAGAGGAGAAGGAGAGGGGAGGGGAGGGGAGGGGAGGAGAGTCTGCAATGTCGCCGTGTATTGGTGTGCGTCCGCAGCGCCTGACCCTGCGGCCACGGGGTGGCGCTGCCCCCCGCACAGCCCTGCGTGGCAATGGCCGTTGTCATCCTGGTGGCCATCCCCATCCCCATGCCGGTGACCAAGACCACACTGCTGGCCATCCCCAATCCCCATGCTGGTGGCATAGTGCTACCCCATAGCATTGCCCCGTAGCACTGTTCCATAACGTCACCCTAGAGCACTATGCATAGCACTGCCCCATAGCATCACCCCAGACCGCTGCTCCATGTCACCCCTTAGCATCAACCGATACCATTTTCCCATAATGTCACCCCATAGCACTGCCCCGTAGCGGTGCTCCATTGCGTCACCCCGCTGCACCACCCAAAACTGTCACTCCGTAGCATCACCCCATAGCATCACCCCATACAGTCACCATATAGTGCTGCATTATAGTGCATCCCCATGGCATCACCCCAGAGTGCCGTCCCATACTGCTGTCCCATACATCACACCACAGCGTCGCCTCATAGCATCACCCCATAGTGCTGCACAATAGCATCACCCTGTAGCATCACAACATAGCACTGCCCCATGGCACTGTCCTGCAGTGTCACCCCATATTGTCACCCCAAAGTGCTGCCCCACAGTATCATCCCATAGTGTCACCCTGTAGTGTCACTCCTAGGGCTAGGAGTTATGGGTTAGGGTTAGGGTTGGGGTTGGGATTATGGCTAGGGTTAACACTGGGGTTGGGGTTGGGGCTGTTTTTTGGAATTGGTTAGGGATAAGATCCGTCAGGCTTAGGGTTTGGATAACCTGAAGAGTAAGAAGGAAATGCACAGGCAGTGCAATCAGGGACCGGTACTGTGGGAAGAATCGTAGAATCACTCAGGTTGGAAAAGACCTGAAAGATCATCGAGTCCAACCACAATCTAACCATACTACCCGAAGGAAGCCATCAATCTGTGTATCCTTCTGGACAAAACGCCCAGCACACAGCTGGACAAAAACAGAATGCAGTGGGTGGCAAATGGCTGATGGACTGGGCCCCAAGGGTTATGGTAGGTGGGGTTTCCATCCGGCTGGCAGCCGGTCACTGGCGGGGCTCCCCAAGGCTCCGTTTTAGGGCCAGTTCTCTTTCCTATTTTCCATCAATGCCTTGCATGTAGGAACAGAAGGTGTTTTGCGCAAGATTGCTGTCAGTACTGGACGGGGAGGAGTTGTTGGCTCCTGTCGCTGAGGGTGGAGAGAGAGGCCTTGCAGGGAGATCCAGCCAAAGGAGAGAGCTGGGCGACCACCAAGCACACGGAGTTTAACAAGACCATCAGGAAAAACGTCTTGACAGAAAGGGTTGTTAAGCACTGGGATGGGCTGCCCAGGGAGGTGGTTGAGTCACCATCCCTGAATGTGTTTAAAAGCCGTTTGGATGTGATGCTCAGGGACGTGATTTAGCAGAGGGTTGTTTGAGTTACGGTAGTATGGTTAGGTTGCGGCTGGACTCGATCGTCTTTAAGGTCTTTTCCAACCTGAGCACTTCTATGATTCTATGACTCTAAGAGCAAGTGCCATATTCTACACCCGGGAAAGGGCAACCCCGGCTGTACGTACAGACAGGAGTTGCATGTCTTGTGATTGGACAGAAATCTCCCCAGCCTAAGCCAGGAACGGATCTGTACTGGGGATGCGGAGAAAGGGGTCTTGATTTTGACAAGTTGCCTCTGGAAAATTAATTTTATCATTAGATATTTGGCATTACAAGAACAGAGACAGCCTTCAACACATCTGACGAGGGAGGAACAGCACTCACACAAACAACAAGCAAGCCACCAGAAACAAGCAGAGCAAAAACACTCTGGGAAACCAAATACAAATCTATTTTCAAGAGAATCTTTAGCTTCTTGCCGTAGGAGCTGATGGAGCCTCCCATCACTTGAATTGTGGAGGCCACTTCAGAAATTCTATGTCAATCAGGTCCAACACTGAAGTACAGCTAACTATAGGAGTCCATGTTCCAAATTCTTGAAAACCCGGTTACGGATGTCAGCTGTGGATGCCCCATCCCTGGAGGCATTCAAGGCCAGGCTGGATGTGGCTCTGGGCAGCCTGGTCTACTGGTTGGCGACCCTGCACATGGCCGGGGGGCTGAAACCAGATGATCTTTGAGGTCCTTCTCAACCCCCCTGCCACCCTATGATTCTGTGAGACAAGCCGGTGTCGAGGAAGCCCCTAGCCAGGAAGAAGTCCAGTGCAAAGGGAAAAGGACTGCTAGGGGGCCAGGGGCTCACTGTGTTTTAGAGACCGAGAGATGTGAAGCTTGGAGATGCCCTTGCAAATAAAATCATTTACGCAGGGAGACCTGCAAACGAGATGCCTTTGCTAACCAGAGACTTGGGAATGAGGTGCCCTTGCTTGCAAGTACGTTCCTTTCCCCTCTGTCTGTACGTTCTCACCAGGTAAGATCTCAGTTACAAAAGCCTGTAGACAACTTGGACTTCAGAACTTTGGACGTGCTGTGCAGGCCTGATAGGTCACACAGAAGGGGGAACGTTACGGGCACCGGGAAGCCTGTAACCTCCACGTACTTGAGCCAACGAGGAAAGAAGGAAGGGACAATGCGAACGGGAAGACAGGATAAAAGGGATTCTTTCCCATCCTTGGTGAGACCCACAGGTGTGAGGTGAGACCTCCCTTTCTTTCAATCAAGAAAGCTAAAGCCTCTCCTCCGACTCTTTTGGGGATAAAGATAACTGAGCAAGCCCATCAGAGCCCAATTTTCCCACAGAGCCCGGGAAATTTGGGAATTGGCTGATGTGGTTGCCAAGCCACTCTCCATGATACGAGAAAAGTCGTGGCGCTCAGGTGAAGTCCCTGGTGACTGGAAAAAAGGCAACACCACACCCATTTCTACAAAGGGTAAAAAGGATGGCCCCGGGAACTACCGGCCTGTCACTCTAACCTCTGGCCTGGGGAGGATCACAGAGCAGATCCTCCAAGAAGCAATGCTAAGGCACACGGAAGGCAGGGAGCTGATACGGGAGAACCAGCATGGCTTCTGCCCAACCAAGGGCAAATCCTGCTTGACCAACCTGGTGGGTGGGCTTCCGTGATGGTGTCACTGCATCAGTGGACAAGGGAGAGCCACTGATGTCCTCCATCTGCATTAAAGTAAGGCCTTCGACACGGTCCCCACAACATCCTTCTCTCCAAATTGGAAAGAGGTGGATTTGACGGGTGGGCTGTTTGATGGATGAAGGACTGGCTGCAGGATGGAGTCCAGAGAGTGGTGGTCAGCGGCTCCATGTCTGGATGGAGATCGGCGTCCCACAGTGCTGGCAGCGATTTGAGGATGACACCCAAGCTGTAAGGTGCGGGGACACACCAGAGGGATGGGATGCCACCCAGAGGGAGCTGTGCAGGCTGAGCAGATGGCCCAGGTGAACCTCATGAGGTTCAACAAATCCAAGAGCAAGGTCTTGCGCCTGGGTCGAGGCAACCCCCACTACCAGTATGAGCTGGGGGTGAAAGGACTGAGAGCAGCCCTGCAGAAAGACACCTGGGGATGCAGGTGGGTGGGAAAGTGGACATCAGTCAGCACTGTGCCTTCACAGCCCAGAAAGCCAACCGTATCCTGGGCTGCATTCCAAGCAGCACGGCCAGCAGGGCAAGAGAGGTGATCCCGCCCCTCTACCCTGCGCTGCTGAGGCCTCACCTGGAGCACTGTGTCCAGATGTGGAGTCCTCAGCACAGGACAGACATGGAGCTGTTGCAGCGCGTCCAGAGGACGGCCACAAAAAGGATCCCAGGAACGGAACAGCTCTCCTGCAAGGACAGAGCTGGGGCTGAGAGAGCTGGGACTGTGCAGCCTGGAGGGGAGGAGGCTGTGAGGTCACCTGAGAGCAGCCTTCAGCGTTCAAAGGGGAGAGACAGGAAAGAATAGCACAGACTCTGTAGCAGACTCTGTGGCGATACAACAAGGGGAAATGGCTTCGAGCTCAGGGAGGGCGCGTTTCGTTTGGATGTAAGGAAAAAATCTTCTTTTCCTTAGGGAAGGTGGAGAGGCACTGGAACGTGTTACCTAGTGTTGAGGTGGATGCCCCGTCCCTGGAGACTTTCAAGGTGAGGCTGGACCAGGCCCTGTGCGTTGCAGGGGAGCTGGGCTACGTGGCCACGATGGAGTCACCACGGCGACACAGAGGAACAATGCCGGGTAATGGATGGAGCTTTCTGACAAGGAATCGGCTCGTTCCAGGCAAAGCCGGGCAACTTTCAAAACAACAAATCATAACCGTTACGGTAAAGGGTACTTTGGAACAGTTGTGATTTCCGCGCCAACTGCCTGAAGATCAATGTAGGCAACGGCTACTAAAGAGAAATGAGGAACGCAATCCTGAGAGGAAAGAAAAGAAGAGAGAGAAAACAGAAAGGTGCCAGCACTCCCGCTCGGGGCGGGCAGCAGGCCGCTGTCCTGCGTCATAATGGGCCACGGCCAGCACTGGCCACGCTGTCACTGCGTCGCCACGGCAACGTTTGTGACACGGCCACCCGGGAGGGGTATAAAGGCGGTGCACGGTGGTGGGTCCTGCACCCTGAAGGAGCATCTGGACGAGAGCAGACGCATCTGAAGGGATGAGCTCCGGCATGGCTGGCGCCAACACGGAGCAACCCGCTGGCACGAGGCGGAACAGGACGAGCGAGGCCGGCCCCGCAGCGAGGCGTGCCTCCAGAGCGACAGACACCAACACCGAAGGTACACGGGTCCACAGCCACCACAGGAGCGCTGCTGCAGCCCATCTTGGCGCTGAGCGGGAGAGACCCAGCACGGGGACCAGCTCGGGGCTGTCTCCGTGTGGGGCTGGGGACTGCAACGACACTTTCCGTCTGCCACCTCCCTCCCGGCCCGAGGCAGTAGGAGCGCCGGGAAGCGGCAGATGCAGAGTGTGACCCGCTTTTCCTCTGCCCTCCAGAGCGAGTTGCCGTCTGGGATGCGGTGGCCGCCTACGTACAGGAGCACCTCCTGGTGCAGAAGGTGTGTTGGCTGTCGTCTTCCTCCTCTCCCTGTCCAGCTCAGCCTGCAGTTCCTCTGACTCTTCCCCTCCACACAAAGCAGGAAGCTCAGCCCAAATTGCTCTGCTGTGCATAGCGTGGGCTTCCTGCAAAGGCAGCAATCGCTTGTGCTAGGCGGGCTCCGAGAGCTCAGGGCCGAGCCCAGCCTCGGGAAGCCTCTGGATTCCACCAGGCTGCTTCCGCCCTGACTGCTGTGCTGCATTTGGGAGGGCAAGGGGAGGGAGAGGACTGCGCAGCTCCTTCCCAAAGCCTCTCCCGCTGCCCTGCCCGCTGGTGCCTCTGAGCAGCGGGAGAGGGCTTCTGAGCTCTGTCCCTACGTGGGACCCCCTCCAGCTCTTCCTCCAGCCGGCCCATAACCCTGCAGCCCGTGCTTTCTCTTCCACTCGCAGGGGGTCTGGATTCCCACCTTCGGCTCATTCGACACCATCTCTAAAGACATCAGGACTGCGGACGGGACCGTGACTCTGCGGTGGCCCGTGTTTCAGCTGGCCAGGAACCTCAGAGCCATGCACCACCTCGGGTCCGACAAGGACTCCCTGCCAGGTAGGAGCGGGATTGAACCCTTGCAGGCTTCACGGACGGGGCAAAGAAGGCCACCGCCTCCCTTCTCAGAAGGAGACCTCCCTCCCCCTCCGAGGTGGGGGCCGTGCTGGCTGATGGCCGCAAGAAGCACTTGTAGGGAAGCAAGCAAGCGCCTGTGGAAAAGCGACTGCAGGATCAACTCTGTCCCTCGCATTTTTCAGCCCACAGGGAGGTGGAGACCCTGAAATACAGCGAGGTGGCTGCCGCTGCCTCTGTGACCTGGCAGAGAGGGAAGACCTGCATCCAAAGCACCGTGTCCCTCCTCTCCAACTGCCTCAAGAATGGGGAGAACGTTGCCTTTGTCCTGAAGGACGTAGGAGTGCTCCTCTTTGAAGGCATGAGCTTTGGAATTAAATACTACTACGACTTCCTTGAGAAGCTCTCTGGGAAGGAGAAATTCAGAAAAGCTGTCTTCAAGGTGAGCTGCAGGTTTCTCCATGGCCCGGGCAGTCCCGTGACCCTTGCTCTGCCCGCACACGGCCCACCAGGACCTGGCCAGCTGCTCCGGGCTGTGCAGGTGCTGCGGTGCTGTCAGCTCTCCCTGCCTTGGGCTCCTCCAGTCCTGAGGGCCTCAGCCATCACAAGGACGTCCCACAACCTCCCTGTTCCTCCCCCCCTGCAGGCCCCCTGGCTGCTGGACACGCTGGTGTCCCGGGTGGCACCGGTGGCCTCCCTGACGCACTCTGGCCGCCTTGTCGTCTTTCCCATGTGAGTATGTTTGTGGCTGCAGCCGCTGCTTGATGCAGCTGCTCAGCTCTCGTTCCATAGCGCTTGTCCATGGCTGTCCTGCCCGCGACGATATGGCACAGAACCACAGAATCATTTGAGCTGGAAGCAACCCTGAAAGGGCACCTAGTCCCACGCCCCTGCAAGGAACAGGGACACCTACCGCCAGATGAGGTTGCTCTGAGCCTGGTCCAGCCTGACTGTCCGGGCAGCCACCACCTCTCTGGGCAAGACGTTCCGGTGCCTCACCACCCTCCTGCCAAAAACTTCTTCCGTACATCCAATCTCAATCCTCCCTCTTTCCCTTTGAAACTATTTCCCCTTGCCCTACCCCCAGCGGACCCTGCTAAGGACTCCAGAAAGTAGTGAGTGGCCTTAACGCAGCAGGAAAATGTGCTGTGAGCAGACATCACGGCCAGCAAAAAGGATTGGCGGAGCACTGCGTCACGCCGGTGTCTGCTCCTTCTGCACAGGTTTCAGAAGCAGGTTGCACCCAAACCACCTCCCAAGATATTCCGCAAGGCCTCCGGAGATCTCCATGGTGAGGGGAAGCAAAAGAAAGAAGGGGCTTTGCCACCTCTTGTCCGGGGCAAGAAAGGTAAAGCAGCTGCCAGCTCCTTCCCATGGCACGTGCAACCACCGTGTGATGGGAAGTCCCTGAGCGCCCCTTGTCACTGAGCCAAAGGCTTCAGGTGAATCTCTTCTGCCTTCCCAATTCCAGTGAGGTTTGATGAAGTGCCAACCTACATCAGACGCTTCAGCATGGCAAGTACTGCTGGACAAAGCTCGGGAAGCAGAAGAAGCTTACAGCAGAAGGAGAGCTTTTCGTCCAGGTGAGGCTGGAGGCTCCGGGCTGGCATCAGCTCACAGGGCTGGCCCCTGTCCGGATCTCAGGAGCGCCACGGGGCAGCCGGTGAGCTGTCTGTGGGCAAGGCTGCGTTGCAGCCAAGGGTCCTGGCTCAGGGTTGCAGGATGCGGCCCCAAAGCCATCACCCACTCAAGCAGATCCCTCCCGCTCTGTCTTTTCAGTCCGCTGCCGGCGGTCCCGAGAACATCTGAAGCCCGCGAGCAGCCAGTGAGCCGGCAGCTGCAGGGCCAGGCAGGAAACGAAGGCCAAGAACACCTGGGCCAAACAACAGGAAAAAAACACGTCAGGTTCCGCGGAGATGAACAAGGAGCGGGACAGGACCATGAGGCTGGAGCGGCGGCCATGTGGAAAGCAAAGGCCTCGCACCCTCAGGTTGCCGGGAGGCAGGTGGCATCTCGCATCAAAGAAAGGAGATGTTCATTAAGGGCTGAGTCCAGCCTGTCCAGGGACACCAAAGGCCACGCATCCCGGCCGCCGTTACTGCCACGTGACTCTGTCAAACTACTCAGGCAGAGGCAGATGGCTAAGGAGGACAGGCCAGCGCAGGGAGAACCTCGGGAGACGGCAGCATCACCGTTTCACCGTGAGTGCAGCCTGCCCGAGGAGCCCTCCACCTGCAGATCTGGTTCGCTGCCACCCATACGCAACAGACCAGAGTCTCCCAGGAGTCCGCCTCCAAGGACCACAGCCCCGCGCCGCAGGCCGCCAACACCCTACCCGTTTCTGCCACGTGACTCTGTCAAACTACTCAGGCAGAGGCAGATGGCTAAGGAGGACAGGCCAGCGCAGGCAGAACCTCGGGAGACGGCAGCATCACCGTTTCACCGTGAGTGCAGCCTGCCTGAGGAGCCCTCCACCAGCCGATCTGGTTTGCTGCCACCCATACGCAACAGACCAGAGTCTCCCAGGAGTCCGCCTCCAAGGACCACAGCCCCGCGCCGCAGGCCGCCAACACCCTACCCACGCTGAGCAGGGCATGGGGTGCCCGGGACAGACAGAGCTGCCCCTGAGCCTGCAAAACCCCATCCGCATCCTTCCTGGGTGCCAGCTCCCTCTAGAAAAGCAGAGGTAGAGGGACAGTGGGGACTGGGCTGGATTCAAGAAAGAACATTCACACTAGAAGCTGCGGAACAAGATAGATAAACGGCATGAGAAAGGAATGCTGAGAACTAAGGATGCCTCCAGGAGACAAAAACATGAGTCAAGCGAGCCACACGATCGCCACACGATAACAACCCTGGTTGGGGGAAGAGCGCGTGGCTACGAACAACTCGTGACACCGATGGATAAGCGCCTGCATGCACGCTTAAGGAGTCGACCAGGGGCGACTGTGTGCAATGATTTCTTGACATGGAAAGGGGGGTGGGAAAGTGGGAAAGAGAGAACTTGGGGATATTTGAACCTGCAATAAACAATTTGGATCATTCACACCTGAGTCCGTGCCTTCAGACGCCGCAGGAACTCTCCCAAGACCCCGTGGCCCTGGGTGCATACGATGGCTGTATTTCATGGAATCATCCCAGAATCATGGAATGCCCTGCGTTGAAAAGGACCCCAAAGATCACGGAATCATAGAATCGCTAAGGTTGGAAAAGACACACAGGATCATCCAGTCCAACCATTCCCCGTCACCAATGGTTCTCGCTAAACCATGTCCCTCAACACAACCTCCAAACGCTCTTTGAACACCATGAGGCTCGGCGACTCCACCACCTCTCTGGACAGCCCATTCCAGTGCCTGACCACCCTTTCAGAGAAGTACTATTTCCTAACGTCCAGCCTGAATGTTCCCTGGTGCAGCTTGAAACTATTCCCTCTAGTCCTATCACTAGTCACACAAGAAAAGAGGACCAGGCTGCCCAGCAGACCAGACCAGCAGAGCCACATCCAGCCTGGCCTTCAATGCCTCCAGGGATGGGGCATCCACAGCCTCCCTGGGCAAGTTGTTCCAGTGCGTCACCCCCTTCTGAGTGAAAAACTTCCTCCTCATATCTAACCCAAACCTCCCCCGTCTCATTTGAAAACCGTTCCTCCTTGTCCTATCGCTATCAACCCATGTCATTCCCCCTTCTGTTTATGTGCTCCCTTCAAGTATTGGAAGGCCACCATGAGGTCTCTCTGGAGCCTTCTCTTCTCCAAGCTGAACGAGCCCAGTTCCCTCAACCTTTCTTCAGAGGACAAGAAAGCCCTGTGGTCATCTTAGTGGCCCTCCTCTGGACCCGGTCCAAGAGCTCTGCGTCTTTCTTGTGCTGGGGGCCCCAGGCCCTTCACAGGCCCTGTTGAAACTCATACAGTTTACCTTGGCCCAGCCAGCCAGCCTTTCCACGTCCCTCTGTAGTGCCTTTCTCCCCTCCGGCTGATCAACACTCCCTCCCAGCTTGGGAGGGAGCTGTAGGACGCTGATGGGGCTCTCAAGGTAGACAGGGGTTGGGATGGCGCCAGGTTGCATGGTTACACTGACAGGGTAATCTTTGGGGACAGGCGGTTGTTCCAGTGGTGGCACCGCTGACGGTTGGCCTGGTGTCACCCGGTGGCCCTGGGGGAGTTGTTTTACCCCAGGTGGGGCTTTACACGGGGGTTTGGCGGGAACCGTCCATTTCTGAAGGGAAGCTGGGAAAAAAAATACCATGAAATTAACATGGTATTTATTTTAGTAGAAACAGATGGTTTGGGGGGTGATCCCGTGGGGACAAAGCAGAGCGAGGACGTGTCACTATGTGGGGTTGTCCTCAAAATTCCCATTTGAGACCTCTGGAGGACTCCAGGAGCTCCTGGGGTCCCCCTGGTTACCTTAACCCCTCTGGCTCATCTCCAGACCCTTGCAGAAGACAACAGGACCCTTTGAACCCAGCTGAGGACCCCCTGGATCCTATAAGTCCGCTCTGTGACATCCCCAGACCCTTCTGAATGAACCCAAGGATACCAGGGACCCATCTGGAGATGCCCTGCACCCTACAGGATCCTTCTGGCACATCTCCAGACCCTTCTGGATTCATCCAAGGACTCTCTGGAGCAACAAGAGGACCGCCTGGACCATACAAGACCTCCCTACAACATCCCCAGACCCTTCTGGATGACTCCAGGACCACTCCAGGACCCACATGAGGGCTCCCTGGACCATACCAGACTCTACTGGGACATCTCCAGATCATCCCAGTGTCTCCTCAGAGCTCCAGGGCCCATACCGGGAGCTTCCAGATCCTTCCAGGGACCCCCCACGACCAACCTGGGGACCCCCTGGGGACCCTAAGACCCCTCCGGGACATCTCCAGACCCTTTGCGATGAATCCAAGAACCCTCTGGATCCACCTGGGGACACCCTGGCCACCCCAGGACCCTTCGGGGACATCTCCAGGTCCTTCTGGATGACTCCAGTGCCAGCCAGGGGGGGTCGTGGGGGGCAGAAAAGGGTTAGCGGGGCTTCTATGGGGTGGAAGGAAGGGCGGGGGGTGGAAAGGGGGGTTGAGGAGAATCTAGGGGGGAAGGCGTGAGCGGGACTTCTGTGGGGTGGAAAAGGGGTCTGGAGGTGGAGGGAGGGGTGAAAGGGAGAAACCGGGGGACTCTGGGGAGCTTCTAGGGGGTGGAAAGAGGGTCTGGGGGCAGAGAGAAGGAGTTGTTGGGTGGAAAAAGAGGCTTCTGTGGATGTGAAGGGGGACTGGGGTGATGGGGGGGCATTGTGGAGGGGAACGTAGGGAGTTGAGAGGGGGGGTAGGGGGGCATCTGCAGGGCAGCAAGGGGGGTCTGGGAGTGGACGGGGGGTTGTGAGGGGGGAGAAATGGGGTGAGTGCGGTCTCTATTGGGAGGAAAGGGGGTCTGGGGGTGGAGAGGAGGGTGGCAGGGGGAAGCTGGGGGGCTGTGGGGGGCTTCTGTGGGGGTGGAAGGGGGTTCTGGGAGCTGAGAGAAGGGGTTGTGGGGGGGAAAAAGGGTGAGCGGGGCTTCCATGGCGTGGAAAGGGGGTCTGGCGGTAGAAGGGGACATTGCGTAGGGGAGCTGAGAAGGGGGTAAGGGGGCTTCTATGGGGTGGAAAGGGAGTCTGGGGGGGGATCTTGCGGGGTTTTGGAGGGGGAAAGGGAGGAGTGAGGTCTCTAAGGGGTTGAAAGAGGGTCTGGGGGGGGGGGGGGGGAAACGGGGTGAACAGAGCCTCCAAGAGGCAGAAAGAGCATCTGAGGGAGGAGAGAGGGCTGCGACGGGGGAGCGAGGGGTTTTGCGGGCTTCTATTGCACCGAAAGGGGGTCTGGCTGGGGGAGACTGGGGGTCCAAAGGGGGGAAACAGACATCAGGGGTCAGGGAGGAGGGCACGGGGGGTTACAGGGGATTCTAAGAGTCAGAAAAAAGGGTCGGGAGGTGGGGGGGGAAGGGAGGACGGAGGGCCTTGCGTAGCCAGTAGGGGTTGGTAGATCACAACGGGAACCACGGCTGGACACTGAGGAGAGGCACTGAGGGGAGGGCTGGAAAAGGACTCCAGTGATCAGAGGGGGGGAACTGGACGTTGGGGACTGGGGGAGGGTATAAACCCAGAGGCCAGACATAGGGTCTGGGGGGTTGTGGGCGACCCATGGCGGGGGAGAGGGAGGACACAGGGCACCTCCCGCCCCCGAGCAGAGGCCCTGAGGACCACAGAGGCCCCACGGGGCCAACACAGAGCGGCACGCGGCCCCCCACCCTCTTACCGCCGGCCCCTGCACCGATGCCTCCCCCCACCCTCTTACCGCCGGCCCCGAACACCCACTCGTCGAAGCTGAGGCGGCGCTCGGAGCCCCGGGGCCGCCCCGCGGCCTTGGAGCGCTGCGGAGCACTGCGCGACTTCCTCACGGCCGCCGCCTCTTCCGGGCGCGGGGTGATGACGGCACGGCGCGGGACGCCACGGCACCATAGCAACACGCGGGGACAGTCGCGCTGAAGCGCGCTTGCTACGGAGACACCGTCACGCGTGCGCTGTCACCACGCCGACGGCTTTACGCCGTGCCGTGAGCGAGGGCGCGCTGTCGCCATCGCAACGCAGCTGAGCGGGCCTCCGGGGCAGCGGGGGGCGAAGAAGTCTGGCGGGAGGAACGGTGAGCCCTCAGCGATCCCCTGGGGAGGTGCGGGAGGGGTTGGGGGGAGGGCAGAGCTCCGGGGATGGTGGCAGTGGGTGGGGCTGTGGGGTGGGAGATCCGCAGGGAGATGCAGTGAAACAGTGGCATCTGGGCAGAGCACGGAGATAAGGGAAAAGCAACACGGGCATCTGGACAACACAGTGAGACCGAAACTGAAAGCAAAGAAAGGACGAGGGAAGAGAAGGAAGAAAGAAAAAGTAAGGGAAAAAGGGGAAAAAATGAAGAGGAGAGAAAAAAGAAAAGGAGAGGAGAAGGAGAGGGGAGGGGAGGGGAGGGGAGGGGAGGGGAGGGGAGGGGAGGGGAGGAGAGTCTGCAATGTCGCCGTGTATTGGTGTGCGTCCGCAGCGCCTGACCCTGCGGCCACGGGGTGGCGCTGCCCCCCGCACAGCCCTGCGTGGCAATGGCCGTTGTCATCCTGGTGGCCATCCCCATCCCCATGCCGGTGACCAAGACCACACTGCTGGCCATCCCAATCCCCATGCTGGTGGCATAGTGCTACCCCATAGCATTGCCCCGTAGCACTGTTCCATAACGTCACCCTAGAGCACTATGCATAGCACTGCCCCATAGCATCACCCCAGACCGCTGCTCCATGTCACCCCTTAGCATCAACCGATACCATTTTCCCATAATGTCACCCCATAGCACTGCCCCGTAGCGGTGCTCCATTGCGTCACCCCGCTGCACCACCCAAAACTGTCACTCCGTAGCATCACCCCATAGCATCACCCCATACAGTCACCATATAGTGCTGCATTATAGTGCATCCCCATGGCATCACCCCAGAGTGCCGTCCCATACTGCTGTCCCATACATCACACCACAGCGTCGCCTCATAGCATCACCCCATAGTGCTGCACAATAGCATCACCCTGTAGCATCACAACATAGCACTGCCCCATGGCACTGTCCTGCAGTGTCACCCCATATTGTCACCCCAAAGTGCTGCCCCACAGTATCATCCCATAGTGTCACCCTGTAGTGTCACTCCTAGGGCTAGGAGTTATGGGGTTAGGGTTAGGGTTGGGGTTGGGATTATGGCTAGGGTTAACACTGGGGTTGGGGTTGGGGCTGTTTTTTGGAATTGGTTAGGGATAAGATCCGTCAGGCTTAGGGTTTGGATAACCTGAAGAGTAAGAAGGAAATGCACAGGCAGTGCAATCAGGGACCGGTACTGTGGGAAGAATCGTAGAATCACTCAGGTTGGAAAAGACCTGAAAGATCATCGAGTCCAACCACAATCTAACCATACTACCCGAAGGAAGCCATCAATCTGTGTATCCTTCTGGACAAAACGCCCAGCACACAGCTGGACAAAAACAGAATGCAGTGGGTGGCAAATGGCTGATGGACTGGGCCCCAAGGGTTATGGTAGGTGGGGTTTCCATCCGGCTGGCAGCCGGTCACTGGCGGGGCTCCCCAAGGCTCCGTTTTAGGGCCAGTTCTCTTTCCTATTTTCATCAATGCCTTGCATGTAGGAACAGAAGGTGTTTTGCGCAAGATTGCTGTCAGTACTGGACGGGGAGGAGTTGTTGGCTCCTGTCGCTGAGGGTGGAGAGAGAGGCCTTGCAGGGAGATCCAGCCAAAGGAGAGAGCTGGGCGACCACCAAGCACACGGAGTTTAACAAGACCATCAGGAAAAACGTCTTGACAGAAAGGGTTGTTAAGCACTGGGATGGGCTGCCCAGGGAGGTGGTTGAGTCACCATCCCTGAATGTGTTTAAAAGCCGTTTGGATGTGATGCTCAGGGACGTGATTTAGCAGAGGGTTGTTTGAGTTACGGTAGTATGGTTAGGTTGCGGCTGGACTCGATCGTCTTTAAGGTCTTTTCCAACCTGAGCACTTCTATGATTCTATGACTCTAAGAGCAAGTGCCATATTCTACACCCGGGAAAGGGCAACCCCGGCTGTACGTACAGACAGGAGTTGCATGTCTTGTGATTGGACAGAAATCTCCCCAGCCTAAGCCAGGAACGGATCTGTACTGGGGATGCGGAGAAAGGGGTCTTGATTTTGACAAGTTGCCTCTGGAAAATTAATTTTATCATTAGATATTTGGCATTACAAGAACAGAGACAGCCTTCAACACATCTGACGAGGGAGGAACAGCACTCACACAAACAACAAGCAAGCCACCAGAAACAAGCAGAGCAAAAACACTCTGGGAAACCAAATACAAATCTATTTTCAAGAGAATCTTTAGCTTCTTGCCGTAGGAGCTGATGGAGCCTCCCATCACTTGAATTGTGGAGGCCACTTCAGAAATTCTATGTCAATCAGGTCCAACACTGAAGTACAGCTAACTATAGGAGTCCATGTTCCAAATTCTTGAAAACCCGGTTACGGATGTCAGCTGTGGATGCCCCATCCCTGGAGGCATTCAAGGCCAGGCTGGATGTGGCTCTGGGCAGCCTGGTCTACTGGTTGGCGACCCTGCACATGGCCGGGGGGCTGAAACCAGATGATCTTTGAGGTCCTTCTCAACCCCCCTGCCACCCTATGATTCTGTGAGACAAGCCGGTGTCGAGGAAGCCCCTAGCCAGGAAGAAGTCCAGTGCAAAGGGAAAAGGACTGCTAGGGGGCCAGGGGCTCACTGTGTTTTAGAGGCCGAGAGATGTGAAGCTTGGAGATGCCCTTGCAAATAAAATCATTTACGCAGGGAGACCTGCAAACGAGATGCCTTTGCTAACCAGAGACTTGGGAATGAGGTGCCCTTGCTTGCAAGTACGTTCCTTTCCCCTCTGTCTGTACGTTCTCACCAGGTAAGATCTCAGTTACAAAAGCCTGTAGACAACTTGGACTTCAGAACTTTGGACGTGCTGTGCAGGCCTGATAGGTCACACAGAAGGGGGAACGTTACGGGCACCGGGAAGCCTGTAACCTCCACGTACTTGAGCCAACGAGGAAAGAAGGAAGGGACAATGCGAACGGGAAGACAGGATAAAAGGGATTCTTTCCCATCCTTGGTGAGACCCACAGGTGTGAGGTGAGACCTCCCTTTCTTTCAATCAAGAAAGCTAAAGCCTCTCCTCCGACTCTTTTGGGGATAAAGATAACTGAGCAAGCCCATCAGAGCCCAATTTTCCCACAGAGCCCGGGAAATTTGGGAATTGGCTGATGTGGTTGCCAAGCCACTCTCCATGATACGAGAAAAGTCGTGGCGCTCAGGTGAAGTCCCTGGTGACTGGAAAAAAAGGCAACACCACACCCATTTCTACAAAGGGTAAAAAGGATGGCCCCGGGAACTACCGGCCTGTCACTCTAACCTCTGGCCTGGGGAGGATCACAGAGCAGATCCTCCAAGAAGCAATGCTAAGGCACACGGAAGGCAGGGAGCTGATACGGGAGAACCAGCATGGCTTCTGCCCAACCAAGGGCAAATCCTGCTTGACCAACCTGGTGGGTGGGCTTCCGTGATGGTGTCACTGCATCAGTGGACAAGGGAGAGCCACTGATGTCCTCCATCTGCATTAAAGTAAGGCCTTCGACACGGTCCCCCACAACATCCTTCTCTCCAAATTGGAAAGAGGTGGATTTGACGGGTGGGCTGTTTGATGGATGAAGGACTGGCTGCAGGATGGAGTCCAGAGAGTGGTGGTCAGCGGCTCCATGTCTGGATGGAGATCGGCGTCCCACAGTGCTGGCAGCGATTTGAGGATGACACCAAGCTGTAAGGTGCGGGGACACACCAGAGGGATGGGATGCCACCCAGAGGGAGCTGTGCAGGCTGAGCAGATGGCCCAGGTGAACCTCATGAGGTTCAACAAATCCAAGAGCAAGGTCTTGCGCCTGGGTCGAGGCAACCCCCACTACCAGTATGAGCTGGGGGTGAAAGGACTGAGAGCAGCCCTGCAGAAAGACACCTGGGGATGCAGGTGGGTGGGAAGGTGGACATCAGTCAGCACTGTGCCTTCACAGCCCAGAAAGCCAACCGTATCCTGGGCTGCATTCCAAGCAGCACGGCCAGCAGGGCAAGAGAGGTGATCCCGCCCCTCTACCCTGCGCTGCTGAGGCCTCACCTGGAGCACTGTGTCCAGATGTGGAGTCCTCAGCACAGGACAGACATGGAGCTGTTGCAGCGCGTCCAGAGGACGGCCACAAAAAGGATCCCAGGAACGGAACAGCTCTCCTGCAAGGACAGAGCTGGGGCTGAGAGAGCTGGGACTGTGCAGCCTGGAGGGGAGGAGGCTGTGAGGTCACCTGAGAGCAGCCTTCAGCGTTCAAAGGGGAGAGACAGGAAAGAATAGCACAGACTCTGTAGCAGACTCTGTGGCGATACAACAAGGGGAAATGGCTTCGAGCTCAGGGAGGGCGCGTTTCGTTTGGATGTAAGGAAAAAATCTTCTTTTCCTTAGGGAAGGTGGAGAGGCACTGGAACGTGTTACCTAGTGTTGAGGTGGATGCCCCGTCCCTGGAGACTTTCAAGGTGAGGCTGGACCAGGCCCTGTGCGTTGCAGGGGAGCTGGGCTACGTGGCCACGATGGAGTCACCACGGCGACACAGAGGAACAATGCCGGGTAATGGATGGAGCTTTCTGACAAGGAATCGGCTCGTTCCAGGCAAAGCCGGGCAACTTTCAAAACAACAAATCATAACCGTTACGGTAAAGGGTACTTTGGAACAGTTGTGATTTCCGCGCCAACTGCCTGAAGATCAATGTAGGCAACGGCTACTAAAGAGAAATGAGGAACGCAATCCTGAGAGGAAAGAAAAGAAGAGAGAGAAAACAGAAAGGTGCCAGCACTCCCGCTCGGGGCGGGCAGCAGGCCGCTGTCCTGCGTCATAATGGGCCACGGCCAGCACTGGCCACGCTGTCACTGCGTCGCCACGGCAACGTTTGTGACACGGCCACCCGGGAGGGGTATAAAGGCGGTGCACGGTGGTGGGTCCTGCACCCTGAAGGAGCATCTGGACGAGAGCAGACGCATCTGAAGGGATGAGCTCCGGCATGGCTGGCGCCAACACGGAGCAACCCGCTGGCACGAGGCGGAACAGGACGAGCGAGGCCGGCCCCGCAGCGAGGCGTGCCTCCAGAGCGACAGACACCAACACCGAAGGTACACAGGTCCACAGCCACCACAGGAGCGCTGCTGCAGCCCATCTTGGCGCTGAGCGGGAGAGACCCAGCACGGGGACCAGCTCGGGGCTGTCTCCGTGTGGGGCTGGGGACTGCAACGACACTTTCCGTCTGCCACCTCCCTCCCGGCCCGAGGCAGTAGGAGCGCCGGGAAGCGGCAGATGCAGAGTGTGACCCGCTTTTCCTCTGCCCTCCAGAGCGAGTTGCCGTCTGGGATGCGGTGGCCGCCTACGTACAGGAGCACCTCCTGGTGCAGAAGGTGTGTTGGCTGTCGTCTTCCTCCTCTCCCTGTCCAGCTCAGCCTGCAGTTCCTCTGACTCTTCCCCTCCACACAAAGCAGGAAGCTCAGCCCAAATTGCTCTGCTGTGCATAGCGTGGGCTTCCTGCAAAGGCAGCATCGCTTGTGCTAGGCGGGCTCCGAGAGCTCAGGGCCGAGCCCAGCCTCGGGAAGCCTCTGGATTCCACCAGGCTGCTTCCGCCCTGACTGCTGTGCTGCATTTGGGAGGGCAAGGGGAGGGAGAGGACTGCGCAGCTCCTTCCCAAAGCCTCTCCCGCTGCCCTGCCCGCTGGTGCCTCTGAGCAGCGGGAGAGGGCTTCTGAGCTCTGTCCCTACGTGGGACCCCCTCCAGCTCTTCCTCCAGCCGGCCCATAACCCTGCAGCCCGTGCTTTCTCTTCCACTCGCAGGGGGTCTGGATTCCCACCTTCGGCTCATTCGACACCATCTCTAAAGACATCAGGACTGCGGACGGGACCGTGACTCTGCGGTGGCCCGTGTTTCAGCTGGCCAGGAACCTCAGAGCCATGCACCACCTCGGGTCCGACAAGGACTCCCTGCCAGGTAGGAGCGGGATTGAACCCTTGCAGGCTTCACGGACGGGGCAAAGAAGGCCACCGCCTCCCTTCTCAGAAGGAGACCTCCCTCCCCCTCCGAGGTGGGGGCCGTGCTGGCTGATGGCCGCAAGAAGCACTTGTAGGGAAGCAAGCAAGCGCCTGTGGAAAAGCGACTGCAGGATCAACTCTGTCCCTCGCATTTTTCAGCCCACAGGGAGGTGGAGACCCTGAAATACAGCGAGGTGGCTGCCGCTGCCTCTGTGACCTGGCAGAGAGGGAAGACCTGCATCCAAAGCACCGTGTCCCTCCTCTCCAACTGCCTCAAGAATGGGGAGAACGTTGCCTTTGTCCTGAAGGACGTAGGAGTGCTCCTCTTTGAAGGCATGAGCTTTGGAATTAAATACTACTACGACTTCCTTGAGAAGCTCTCTGGGAAGGAGAAATTCAGAAAAGCTGTCTTCAAGGTGAGCTGCAGGTTTCTCCATGGCCCGGGCAGTCCCGTGACCCTTGCTCTGCCCGCACACGGCCCACCAGGACCTGGCCAGCTGCTCGGGCTGTGCAGGTGCTGCGGTGCTGTCAGCTCTCCCTGCCTTGGGCTCCTCCAGTCCTGAGGGCCTCAGCCATCACAAGGACGTCCCACAACCTCCCTGTTCCTCCCCCCCTGCAGGCCCCCTGGCTGCTGGACACGCTGGTGTCCCGGGTGGCACCGGTGGCCTCCCTGACGCACTCTGGCCGCCTCGTCGTCTTTCCCATGTGAGTATGTTTGTGGCTGCAGCCGCTGCTTGATGCAGCTGCTCAGCTCTCGTTCCATAGCGCTTGTCCATGGCTGTCCTGCCCGCGACGATATGGCACAGAACCACAGAATCATTTGAGCTGGAAGCAACCCTGAAAGGGCACCTAGTCCCACGCCCCTGCAAGGAACAGGGACACCTACCGCCAGATGAGGTTGCTCTGAGCCTGGTCCAGCCTGACTATCCGGGCAGCCACCACCTCTCTGGGCAAGACGTTCCGGTGCCTCACCACCCTCCTGCCAAAAACTTCTTCCGTACATCCAATCTCAATCCTCCCTCTTTCCCTTTGAAACTATTTCCCCTTGCCCTACCCCCAGCGGACCCTGCTAAGGACTCCAGAAAGTAGTGAGTGGCCTTAACGCAGCAGGAAAATGTGCTGTGAGCAGACATCACGGCCAGCAAAAAGGATTGGCGGAGCACTGCGTCACGCCGGTGTCTGCTCCTTCTGCACAGGTTTCAGAAGCAGGTTGCACCCAAACCACCTCCCAAGATATTCCGCAAGGCCTCCGGAGATCTCCATGGTGAGGGGAAGCAAAAGAAAGAAGGGGCTTTGCCACCTCTTGTCCGGGGCAAGAAAGGTAAAGCAGCTGCCAGCTCCTTCCCATGGCACGTGCAACCACCGTGTGATGGGAAGTCCCTGAGCGCCCCTTGTCACTGAGCCAAAGGCTTCAGGTGAATCTCTTCTGCCTTCCCAATTCCAGTGAGGTTTGATGAAGTGCCAACCTACATCAGACGCTTCAGCATGGCAAGTACTGCTGGACAAAGCTCGGGAAGCAGAAGAAGCTTACAGCAGAAGGAGAGCTTTTCGTCCAGGTGAGGCTGGAGGCTCCGGGCTGGCATCAGCTCACAGGGCTGGCCCCTGTCCGGATCTCAGGAGCGCCACGGGGCAGCCGGTGAGCTGTCTGTGGGCAAGGCTGCGTTGCAGCCAAGGGTCCTGGCTCAGGGTTGCAGGATGCGGCCCCAAAGCCATCACCCACTCAAGCAGATCCCTCCCGCTCTGTCTTTTCAGTCCGCTGCCGGCGGTCCCGAGAACGTCTGAAGCCCGCGAGCAGCCAGTGAGCCGGCAGCTGCAGGGCCAGGCAGGAAACGAAGGCCAAGAACACCTGGGCCAAACAACAGGAAAAAAACACGTCAGGTTCCGCGGAGATGAACAAGGAGCGGGACAGGACCATGAGGCTGGAGCGGCGGCCATGTGGAAAGCAAAGGCCTCGCACCCTCAGGTTGCCAGGAGGCAGGTGGCATCTCGCATCAAAGAAAGGAGATGTTCATTAAGGGCTGAGTCCAGCCTGTCCAGGGACACCAAAGGCCACGCATCCCGGCCGCCGTTACTGCCACGTGACTCTGTCAAACTACTCAGGCAGAGGCAGATGGCTAAGGAGGACAGGCCAGCGCAGGCAGAACCTCGGGAGACGGCAGCATCACCGTTTCACCGTGAGTGCAGCCTGCCCGAGGAGCCCTCCACCTGCAGATCTGGTTCGCTGCCACCCATACGCAACAGACCAGAGTCTCCCAGGAGTCCGCCTCCAAGGACCACAGCCCCGCGCCGCAGGCCGCCAACACCCTACCCGTTTCTGCCACGTGACTCTGTCAAACTACTCAGGCAGAGGCAGATGGCTAAGGAGGACAGGCCAGCGCAGGCAGAACCTCGGGAGACGGCAGCATCACCGTTTCACCGTGAGTGCAGCCTGCCTGAGGAGCCCTCCACCAGCCGATCTGGTTTGCTGCCACCCATACGCAACAGACCAGAGTCTCCCAGGAGTCCGCCTCCAAGGACCACAGCCCCGCGCCGCAGGCCGCCAACACCCTACCCACGCTGAGCAGGGCATGGGGTGCCCGGGACAGACAGAGCTGCCCCTGAGCCTGCAAAACCCCATCCGCATCCTTCCTGGGTGCCAGCTCCCTCTAGAAAAGCAGAGGTAGAGGGACAGTGGGGACTGGGCTGGATTCAAGAAAGAACATTCACACTAGAAGCTGCGGAACAAGATAGATAAACGGCATGAGAAAGGAATGCTGAGAACTAAGGATGCCTCCAGGAGACAAAAACATGAGTCAAGCGAGCCACACGATCGCCACACGATAACAACCCTGGTTGGAGGAAGAGCGCGTGGCTACGAACAACTCGTGACACCGATGGATAAGCGCCTGCATGCACGCTTAAGGAGTCGACCAGGGGCGACTGTGTGCAATGATTTCTTGACATGGAAAGGGGGGTGGGAAAGTGGGAAAGAGAGAACTTGGGGATATTTGAACCTACAATAAACAATTTGGATCATTCACACCTGAGTCCGTGCCTTCAGACGCCGCAGGAACTCTCCCAAGACCCCGTGGCCCTGGGTGCATACGATGGCTGTATTTCATGGAATCATCCCAGAATCATGGAATGCCCTGCGTTGAAAAGGACCCCAAAGATCACGGAATCATAGAATCGCTAAGGTTGGAAAAGACACACAGGATCATCCAGTCCAACCATTCCCCGTCACCAATGGTTCTCGCTAAACCATGTCCCTCAACACAACATCCAAACGCTCTTTGAACACCATGAGGCTCGGCGACTCCACCACCTCTCTGGACAGCCCATTCCAGTGCCTGACCACCCTTTCAGAGAAGTACTATTTCCTAACGTCCAGCCTGAATGTTCCCTGGTGCAGCTTGAAACTATTCCCTCTAGTCCTATCACTAGTCACACAAGAAAAGAGGACCAGGCTGCCCAGCAGACCAGACCAGCAGAGCCACATCCAGCCTGGCCTTCAATGCCTCCAGGGATGGGGCATCCACAGCCTCCCTGGGCAAGTTGTTCCAGTGCGTCACCCCCTTCTGAGTGAAAAACTTCCTCCTCATATCTAACCCAAACCTCCCCCGTCTCATTTGAAAACCGTTCCTCCTTGTCCTATCGCTATCAACCCATGTCATTCCCCCTTCTGTTTATGTGCTCCCTTCAAGTATTGGAAGGCCACCATGAGGTCTCTCTGGAGCCTTCTCTTCTCCAAGCTGAACAAGCCCAGTTCCCCCAACCTTTCTTCAGAGGAGAAGATAGCCCTGTGGTCATCTTAGTGGCCCTCCTCTGGACCCGGTCCAAGAGCTCTGCGTCTTTCTTGTGCTGGGGGCCCCAGGCCCTTCACAAGCCCTTCATCAGCCTTGTAGCCCTTTTTTGGACCTGCTCCAGTACCTCGGTTTCCCTTCTGTACCGAGGTGCCCAAAACTGAACACAGCACTCGAGGTGAGGCCTCACCAGTGCGCAGTACAGGGGCAGGATGACTTTTCCAGTGGTGCTCACCACATCATTACGGATCCAAGCCAGGATGCTGCTGGCCGCCTTGGCCACCTGGGCACACTGCTGGCTCATATGCAGCAGACTGTCCAAGTGGATGAGCTCCTTCTCCCCATCACTATTGTCTTATGGAAGGTTGCCATCAGAAGTGCAGCAATTCATGCTTCTTGGGAGCACCGCTACTGGGTCTGGGTCTTTTGGGTTGGAGCCGGTTAGATTCACCTAGGAATGAGCAGATACACAGCAGTGAGTGTCAAACTTTCACATCCTAGGAGGCAATGGTTTCATGCTGTTTTTCAGGCAGGCTTCAAGCAGCATGCAAGATGCTCACCTGGCGAGCTCCCAACAGACAAAGTATGGAGTTAGCAATAGCTGCTAATTAAGTGTGCTCAAACTCTCTCTAAAGCAGTTATGAGGTCCGATGTAGCCTGACAGTAACCCCCGCACAGTGGGGAAGAAAGCAACACCCGCACAGCTGGTTTTATGAGCACTAAACAAGCATGACTAAAATGCTCAAGGGAGACTGTCTTAATGCACAGTCACAGGATATGTTTGTTATACTGAAGACTAAGGGATATCATTTCAAAATGGCATCAGGGAGAAGATGGGATAAAACTCCCCACTGGCCCGCACTTCAGTGCTATGTTTTTATGTTTTGGATTTTACAGAGTCAGAGTCTCTGTAGCTACAGCAAGATGTTGGATGCCTTCTCTCATTGGGAATGTTTATGGAACAGTGCCTTTACGTAGTTTAAATGTCTGCCTTGTGACACAAAAGCAAAATGAACCCAGAAATGTATTCTTACTTCCATAGTAACAGTGTCAGAAAGAAACACTCTGAGACTTCTTGCAGGGATGCCCAGATACTGTCTTTCAATAACTACGTGGGGGAAAGGCACGAGAGGGGTGTGCTCTGCCAGCTCCAGATTTCGAGTTAACACGAGACTCATTTAGGAAAGACCGGGGCTAACTGAAGATGTTATGCGCAGGCTTGAACGCTAGGAGGAGGTACAAGCACACTGAAAGCACGAATTCTGTGCTGCTGAACAACAGTTTTTTGAAAGCTGGATTTGCACCCTTACCTGCCAGGACTATGACTTCCATTTCTGAGGCCTCCTGGAATTGTGCTGCAGTTTGCATTTGGCCACAGAGGATGGATTTCCCAGGCTGAAGCAGGAATGACAACTGCCAGCTGGTGATTTCTTCATCTCGTTGGGTGAAGTTCTTCTGGAGTGAGAAAATAGTCAGTGGTGTGAGTTGTGGCGCAGGGTGAGGGAAGAGCTGCACTGAGTTCTTGCCAACAGTTGCTTTTTACTAGCTCTGCCTGGTTTCTGCTGAAACAGACCTTAGAGACTCGGTCTCTTTCAAACAGTTGAGGATGTTTCCATTCTTATAGTTCAGCCCTGAAGTCTTGCTAGTTAAATTCCTCTAAACTATCCAAAGTATGATGCACTGCAGGTGAGCAAAGGCTCCACAGCTGTACAGCACAGCATCTACAGGATGGCTTTTATTTAGCTGGCAGGTGGAACTGCTTTCTGAGAAAGCATAGCCATAAAAGGCATTAAAAGCATCTCTTCTGCTGTTAACAAATCATCAGACATACTCATAATTTATAAGAGCATTTTATCACTGTATTTTAACAGGCAAACAAAACCCTTAGAAAACAGGGGCAGGTAAGTCAGAAAGCTTCACTGCCATACTTGAATCGAGCTTCATCTGCATGCAAAATATTGTAATGGTAGTGACACTTTTCTTCTTGTAAAGTTTGGGTTTGGTCACTCTCAGGATCCAGCAACAGGAAATGGCGCACAGGACTGCAGCTGCTACAACCCAGGTGGACGCAGAGAACTGAATCTAGCTGTGTCTTGCTCTTGGCCTGCTTACAGCCTGTGCTTGTTTTTGGAGACAAACATTTAAACTTCTACCAAAGTAGCTGATAGTGCCAGCTGCTAGGATCTCTGACGCCTCTCAGGGCAGAGCAGTGCAGGGGAGCACCAGGAGTCTGTTCTAAAAGCTGTCCTTGTTTGCTAATGCTTACAGAGCAAGTATTTATATGGCCATCCTCATGTGGTAAGAGGTGTGGGAGGGAAGTGTATCCTCCCCTCACATCAACATCCTGGTTGGATCCATTCCTACTACTTATTCCTTTAACATCACAGTTCCTGGGTAACGTATGCACAGCCTCATGTGTTTGTCAGCTGTACCTGAGTACCCGGGGTGAAGTTTGGCACAAATGGGCATACGGACATCCAGCTGTCCTCCAACTAGACTAATCTGAGATGGCTTAAAGCAGGCTTGGGAAGGCTTTCCCCTCTTGAAGGCTTGTACGGGTTGAGATGCCGTGCTGAGAGGGTCTGCCTTGCTAGAGTACAGTATTCCTGAGCTTAGCTGATACGCTGTGACATACTCTCACCCTTCTGCTCTCCCCTTATGTGAGGAAGCAGGCAGTGCGAATGCCTGAGTTACTGAACAACTAGCCAAGGTGATATGCTCCACTCTAAAGCGTGGATAACCATTTGGCTCAGGTGCTTTGCATGTTGATCTTCCCCTGGCAGAGCTCAGCCTGCTGTGGGCTGTTCCTGTTCAGCCAAGCTAACCCCTGCATCCTACTGACATAAAAACTGCCTTCCAGTGGGAACAAAAGCAGGACTTACAAGGAACTGTGCTATCCAAAGAAGAGCAACGCTTGTATAAAATGGAAAGCAGCAAATATTCTGGAAAAGCAGCTATCTATACTCCACCGGTGGTAATAACTGCAGTGACTGTGCAAATTTCATTGGAAGGACAGGTTATCAAAGCAGATGGAACGAACTTAGCGCTGCTCGCATTCAAGGCCAGGCCGGATGTGGCTCTGGGCAGCCTGGTCGAGTAGTTGGTGACCCTGCCCATGGCAGGAGGGTAGAAACTAGATGACCTTTGAGGTCCTTTTCAACCCAGGCCATTCTATGGTTCTATGATTCTAAAGCCACAAATCAGCAACGCAGGCAGAGAACTGGGCAACAGCTGCAGGGCCGTGCAGTCTTTGCCATCCAGCTGGACAGCCCTGCTGATTAACTTATAGAGGCTGTGCAGAAGAAATAACCAGGAAAGCATCTGTCAGAATATCTCACATTAAGAGCAAGACTTACATTTCTCCGCATCAGTGCTTATGAATACCAAGAGCTTTCTTTAAATCTGCTAATTGCTATTTATCTTCTAAGATGCTTGTAAGGATCAACAGGCCATGCACGGTGTTGCACTGCAGGACAGCTCAAATGGGAAAACACGCAGAAGCGTTGATGAGAGTGATTTTAGAAAGAAGAGAAGGAGTAGGGGACAGAGTTAAGTTATTCTGTATGGCTGGTCAGTGAGAGGACCTAACAGCAGCAGCCAAACATTCAGATGTATGTCCTTACAGAGCATCCTTGGCTTCCCAGAAAGATACTGGTAGCCACATTTACCATATTCTCACATAAGCCCAGAAGTCTGCTGTCTCCTTGATAGTAAAAGTATATTTCAGATACCTTGGAGGAGGTCAGGATTTGATCAAGGTGCCTGGTCAAGATAAAGCTAATGGAGGAAGGCGCTCACCTGCTCCATCTCCGATGACTGAGCTGGATTTGGAGCTGAAGAGGACATCTGTGTGGTTCAAGATGAATTCCACATCTGTGCCTCCATGAAGGCAGCTCTTCCTCTGACACAGGCAGACTCGCTTTGCTGTGATTTGAAGAAAAGGCAGATGAGGTAAAACTGCCATCAGACAGAAGACAGGGAAGATGCGCACCACTTGGGTAAGGCTTTGGCACGTGTCAGCTGTTGTGCCTCATTGCACGGGAAACAAGACCTTCGGGACCATTAAGAGACTACATCTCAGCAAAGCAGTACACAAGGGATCATATTGGCTGCAGTGACTGATAGCTAGGCTGTTGTTTTAGGCTGAAGTCCTGCTGCAACAGGCAACAAAACACTGGGTCAAAAGAATAAGAGGTGTGTTGCAGGTCCAGATGGAGGTAAATATATCGCGCACACACAGCGGGGAGCTTACTGCTACCTTCTTAACAGAAACAATGAGTTGGGGCATCAATGAGTTGATGGGGATCGGCCAAATGCCACCAGCACAGCTGGTGGAACAGCAGAAAAAAAAAAAAAAACAGGAATTCTTGCAGGCATTGTTCTTACCCAAAGAACCACCTGCTGGAACCACCAAATGTGGCATGAATATCATGCAGGACGTGGCAAAGACACGTGAGTAAACCTCATGGAGCAACAGAAAGAGGACCTCAGATCTGGGGCACTGCTGCACCCGTCTCCCACCATTCGAGTGGCAGGATGATAACACCAGGTGGGTATCTGGTGTGCAGGAAGCATGACCTGCTTGATTTACAGATACACCCTTTGGATCTCTATAAAAACCCCAACGTAAACAGAATGAAGACCAAAAAAGGTGCGCAGATGTATATGTACGTGACAGGCCATGCCAAGAGGCCCAGGGAAGAGGGAAATGAAAGACATCGCCTTGTGCTTACTGAGAACTTCTCATACAGTTGGTCGGTCAGCAGAGGGTTCAGGAGCTCCCTGAAGTACATTCTGCAGAGGGAGCAGTTAGGTCAAGTTAGGTCAAGAATCTGCTCGGAGTCAAATTCATGGCTGGAGAGAAGGACACAAAAATGGGTAGAGGGGATTGAAAAAGAGGAAAACAAGTAAAAAGCAATGCAAAATAAAGTCAAAAAAAGGAAGGGGTTCCTGATTGACAGGAAAAAATAAATAGTCACCAGCACTAGATGAGCCACGCTAGACGAGATCTTTCCAAAAGGAGACCTTTTCTTTTTGCTAAGGCATTTCCAGTTACGCTGACAACTGACTGCCTAGTCTACAATCACATGCCAGGAGCCCAGAGCAGCAAGGACGAGCATGGGCTGCTCAGAAGGGCTCTGCGAACAAGTGGAAACTGGAATGAGAACTGACAGCACTGACACTGCAGTCCCACAGCCTTCCAACGCTCCATCCTGAAGGAGAACTTCCTGCACCAGCAAGTCTACTGTGCACCATCAAACAGCAACAATCCTGGCCCACCACTGCTGAGTGTGCACTGCCTGCACAGAGCTGCCCCACAGCGCAGGCCTCTGAATGCCCAGAACATGGCACATGCCCCTTTCCATCCCTACTGACAGCTGTGTCAGTCACAGCACTCTCACGGTAGTTTTGGGATGCTGGACGCAATGCTGGACAGGTGGTACATCCCCCACACCACGCCATGCTGCTCAGTGAATCCAGTGCAGCTCTGGAGGACCTGGGGAACTACAGAACAAGTGCCAGCGCTTAGCTGAGCTTGTTATTCAAGTCCTGGTCCAGGCTGTGCTCTTCTCACATCCCATCCACTAAGCCCAGCCAGGCTACTGCTTGGTTCTCCCTTAGAACAGAAAGCTGTCAGAGATGTCACTGCAGGATCTGGTGCAGAGACTAGACAGAGATGTGTTCTTTGCTTTAAAGAAAAGCCAGGACCTACGAATCAGCCTGGAGAAAGTAATTCTGGGGAAGCCAGACACACTGCAAGTCCCAGCACAGCTCCCACAAGAATGGTGGTGTTCAATCTCATGTCCAGAAGAGCTATGAAACTGATGCAGTACACTCTCTTTGGACAAAAGGCTTCCTTTGTTCTCAGGCTAACGTGGGACTGGCTCACACAGTCTGCTTTAAGCAGTGTTAGATGGACACACAGGGCACACAGACACAAAATAAAAACTCTTCTAGCTAAGCCATCCAAGCCAGCTGCCTCAGCACTCATTTAAAAAAAGTTAGACCTCTCAGCTGTTGTCCTGCCATCTCTCTTTTAGTCTCTCCATCTACTCTTTTCTCACCATAGTTATGAATCCTCTCTCACACACAATAAGGACATTTATATCATTTTTAAAATATACCTAGTATTTATTTGAAGACTTTGAGAGATTGCAAACTTGTCTTCAGTGCCCCGACATTGAGCTTCGACACTTGCCTCTTATTAGCATTAGCCTCAGTCTACCTCTCAGCCATCAACTCCCATTACACATTTAACCACTGGTATCAACTTGCCCCTTGCTAGATGTGATCTCTCTAGGTTGCCTTTAGGTTGCCAACAGATGAAGGTCCCAAGAATAGGCTGTTCCTTAACATCTTGGCCGGAGTGGAGAAGATGCTCTCCCAGGTCACACCCAAACACCCTTTTCTTCAGGATCTCCCACTGCTTTGATTTCTTTGAGTGGGACTTCATGAATAGAAAAAAAAGAAGGTGGTCAGCTTGCCATCATCACCATTCCTGATCCAAGCCAGGATGTCATTGGCCGCCTTGGCCACCTGGGCACACTGCTGGCTCATATTAAGCCGACTGCCCAAGTACACACCAAGGTCCCTTTCCATCAGGCAGCTTTCCAGCCACTCCTCCCCAAGCCTGTAGGGTTGCCTGGGCTTTTTGTGAAGAAAATGCAGGACCCAACACTTGGCCCTGTTGAAACTCATACAGTTTACCTTGGCCCATCAATCCAGCCTATCCAGATCCCTCCGTAGTGCCTTTCTCCCCTCCGGCTGATCAGCACTCACTCCCAACTTGCTGTCATCTCCAAACACATTGAGCGTGAGCTCAATCCCCTTGTCAAGATCATAGTATCATAGAATCATAGAATCATAGAATAGCCTAGGTTGAAAAGGACCACAATGATCATCTGGTTTCAACCCCCACGCCACGGGCAGGGTCGACAACCACCAGACCAGGCTGCCCAGAGCCACATCCAGCCTGGCTTTGAATGCCTCCAGGGATGAGGCATCCACAGCCTCCTTGGGCAACCTGTTCCAGTTCATCACTACCCTCTGCGTGAAAAACTTCCTCCTAATATCTATCCTAAACCTCCCCTGTCTCAGTTTAAAACCATTCCCCCTTTTCCATCACTATCCACCCTCGTAAACAGCAGTCCCCCCTCCTGTTTATACTCTCCCTTCATGCATTGGAAGGCCACCATGAGGTCTCCCCAGAGCTTTCTCTTCTCCAAGCTAAATAAGCCCAGCTACCTCAACCTTCCTTCATAGGAGAGGTGCTCCAGCCCTCTGAGTATCTTAATGGCTTTCCTCTGGACCCGCTCCAAGAGCTCTGTGTCTTGCCTGTACTGAGGGCCACAGGCCTGGATGCAGTACTGCAGATGGGGCCTCACAAGAGCTGAGCAGAGGGGCACAATCACCTCCCTCTCCCTGCTGGCCACCCCTCTTTTAATGCAGCCCAGAACACAGCTGACTTTCCAATTTGCAAGCGTACACTGCTGGCTCACATCTGGCTTCTTGTCCACCAGGACCCCCAAGTACTTCTCCAACAGGGCTGCTCTCAAGGGGGTCTTTGCCCAGTCTGTATAATACCTGGGACTGCCCCGGCCCACGTGCAACACCTTGGCCTTGTTGAACCTCATTAGGTTCACATGGATTCACCTCTCCAGCCTGTCTAGGTCCCTCTGGATGGCTTCCCTTCTCTCCTATGTATCGCCTGCACCGCCCAGCTGGTGTCATCTGCAAACTTGCTGAGGGTGCACTCGATGCCATCGTCTGTCACTGATGGAGATGTTGAAGAGCACCGGTCCCAAGACCGACTCCTGAGGGACACCGCTTGTGATTGGCCTCCACCCTGACACAGACCCATTGATCACAACCCTTTGGCTGCAACCCGACAACCAATTCTTAATCCACCAAACAGTCCATCCTTCAAATCCACACCTCTCCAATTTAGAGAGCAGGATGTGGTGAAGGACCATGTCAAAGGCTTTGCACAAGTCCAGGTAGATGACATGCATCACCCTTCCCCTGTCCACCGATGCCGTCACTCCATCATAGAAGGCACTGATCGGTCAGACACAATCTGCCCTTGCTGAAGCCATGCTGGCTGTCTCAAATCACCTCTTTGTCTCATATGTGCCTTAACATAGCTTCTAGGAGGATCGGCTCCATGATCTTCCCAGGCACAGAGGTGAGGCACACCGGTCTGTATTTCCACAGATCCTCCTTTCTCCCTTTCTTAAAAATGGGAGTAACGTTTCCCTTTTTCCAGTCACTGGAGACTTCACCAGACAGCTGTGATTTTTCAAATATGATGGAGAGCGGCTCAGTGAGAGACATTAGCCGTCTCTCTCTGAACCCTAGGATGGATATCATCCAGCCCCATGGACTTACTATATACTTTCAGTTTCAAGAGGAGGTCTCGGACTTGTTCCACTGTTACAGTGGGGACGGAACCTGCTCCTCTCACCCACACCTAGGGCTTCAGGGTCCTGGCAAACAGGGGGAGGAGCCTGACCACCAGTGAAGACCGAGGCAAAGCACTTAGTGAGTACCTCAGCTTTTTCCTTCTGAGGAAGCCAGCTCTCCATCCTCATTTATCAGAGGGGGAACACTCTCCTTGATCTGTCTCCTTCTGCTTATGTACCTGAAGAGCTCCTTCTGGTTATTTTCACATCCCTCCCCACTTCCCAGGCTACACAACCCTGCTTCCCCTTCCTGGACATTTCCCTTTTTTCCTTCCTCAGCCATGCCGGTTGCCCGCCTCCTCTGCTCAATTTCTTCTGCTGGGGGGATTGAGAGCTCTTGAGTTCTCAGAAGGCTGTCCCTAAAGAGCTGCCAGCTCTGTTCTGTGCCCATGCCCTCAAGGAACCTTTCCCAGCAGATCCTACCCAGCAGTTCTTTAAGCAGCCCTTTGGCAGCCCTGAAGCACAGGGTCCTGGCTCTGCTTTTTGCCAGGCCTGCATTCCTCCAGATCACAAACCCCACCAAGGCATGCTCACTGCAGCCCAGGCTGTCTCCAATCTTAACCTCTTTAATGCTCTCCTCTGGTGAGCACCAGGTCCAGTAGGGCTTCACCTCGGCTCTGTCCGTCTAATCCCTGGACCAGGAAGTTATCCTCTAGGAGACTCCAGGACTCTCCTGGATTGTCTGCCACCCGCCATGCCGCTGTCCCACCAGATATCTGGGTGGTTGAAACCCCCTATCAAGACAAGAGCCCACAAGTGCGACACCTCCCGCAGTTGAAGCAAGAAGGCCTCATCAACAGGCTCTTCCTGATCAGGCAGCCTGTAGCAGACCCCAACCACTAGATGCTCTTTACTGGACCAAACCATAATTTTCATGATTTTTTCAGAGCTCATAAGCTCTCAACCTGGTCATGGCTGTAAACTCGGACACAGCTCTTCACAATCGATCCACTCCCTAACATAGAGGGCAACTCTCCCTCCCTTCCTACCCCGCCTATCCCTTCTGAAGAGCCTGTAGCCTTCAATCAGAGTATTAACCATTAACAAAGATGTCAAATAGGAGTGGCCCCAGTACCGAGCCCTGGGGACACCACTCGTGACTGGCTGCCAGCTGGATATAACTCCATTGACCACAACCCTTTGGGCCCGGCCATCCAGTGTTTCACCCAGCGGAGCGTACGCCCATCCAAACCGTGGGCAGCCAGCTCCTCCACGAGGTTGCTGTGGGGGATAGTGTCAAAGACTTTACTGAAGTCCAGGTAGACCACATCGACAGCCCTACTTTCATCCGCTAAGCGGGTCACCTTGTCACAGAACAAAATCAGGCTTGTCAAACAGGATCTAGCATTCATAAACCCATGTTGACTGGGCCTGATCCCCTGGTTGACCTTTAATTGATCCGTGACAGCTCCCGAGATTATCCGTTCCATAACCTTCCCTGGCACCGAGGTGAGACTGACAGGTCTGTAGCTACCAGGATCATCTTTCCAGCCCTTCTGGAAGACGGCTGTCACATTTGCAGGCTCCAGTCTGCTGGGACATCCCCGCTTAGCCAGGACTGCCAAAGGATGATGGAGAGTGGCTTGGCAGCCACACCCACCAACGCCCTCAGCACTCCAGGGTGCAATCCATCCGGCCCCATGGACTTGTGAGCGTCCAGCTTTTGGAGCAAGTCCAAAACCATCTCATCATGGATCACGCAGGGCTTATTCTGTTCCCCATCCCTATCTACCAGCGCAGGGGGCTGCGTGCCCAGGGAACAACTAGTCTTACTAGTAAAGACGGAGGCAAAGAAAGCACTGAGCACCTCAGCCTTATCCTGATTCTTGGTCACTGTGTTCCCCCTTGTGTCCAACAGGGGATGGAGATTCTCCTTTCTTTTCCCTCCTCCTTTCTTTGCTTTCAGTTTCGATCTCACTGTGCTCCCCAGATGCTTTTCCCTTATCTCCGTGCTCTGCCCAGATGCCACTGTTTCACTGCATCTCCCTGCGGATTTCCCACCCCACAGCCCCACCCACTGCCACCATCTGCAGAGCTCTGCCCTCCCCCCAGCCCCTCCCGCACCTCCCCAGGAGACCCCTGAGGGAGGTCTCCTCAGGCTCAACTGACCCCTGAAGCTTCTTCGCCCCCCACTGCCCCTCGAGGCCCACTCACGCTTCAGGCCGTGCGCGTAGGCTGTGTTGCCATGGCAACAGCGCGCCCTCACTCACTGCACGCGCGGGAAGCCGTCCCCGTTGTGACGTCATGACCCTGCGCCGCGCGGAAGAGGCGGCCATGCGGAAGGCTGGCTGTAACTCGCAGTGCTCCCACGCCGCGGAGCAGCCCTGCGGTTCCGAGCGCCGCCTCAGCTTCTACAAGTGGGTGTTTGCTTTGTAGGCTGGACCGAGAATCTGAAAGTGGAGGCAGACGGTATGAAGACAGTGCAGTAAACCTCGTACGCCTGCTGTCACTGCTCACTCTGGGATAGCAGTCGCTTTAGCAGAGGCACAGTCCATTGTGCTACCAGAAATAGTGCTCAGCTGCCATGATACCACCCTGCAACTCCTCTCCAGCACCTGCCCGAGGTCACTGATTTCTCAGGATCCTCCAGGGGGTACAACATTCTCCTGTTTCTTCTCAGCTCTTAGCACTGCTACACTTCTCAGGAGCTATGGCCGCAAACAAAGCAGCCATCAGTCAGCTGTAAAAGCACCCCGGTACTCTGCAAGAGGACAGAGTGCTCCTGTTCTGACCACTTCCCTCAGCAGCCCGCTACTGAAATGGTTTGTGGGGTTCCTTTGAGCAAGCTGCTAAGGACAGAGGCAGTCACACCAGCTGCCTATACACTAACTGGGAGAGAGGGATCTTTAACATCTTTATTACACCTCCTTAATTGAGTATAACTCTTTTCTAAAAAAAATTCTCAGCACTACAAATGATAATATTCAAAACATGTACATATATATGGCATACATACATTTCATAGAAATTAAATAACAACAAACAAGAAACAAAAGACCCCCAATAAACTGCTTTCTTCCAAAGCGTACCCTGGTGAGCAGAGAACAGCAATACCAAGCCTGCCGTCATCACGTCACTGCCATCAGGGCTCAAACTAAGGCAGCCATCTGACCAGGGAAGAAGTTCTATTAGGCACTGCTCAGTGATGACGCTCAGAATGAAGCAGCAAAGATGTTACGTGGAGGAGGTGACTTTTTGGAACTATCACCCTTTGTCTTCTGTAGCCAGCACTGACTGGCTATATATATAAACAGCTGTATAAATGGCTGTTTATATATCATAAACAGCCATTCCCCCTCCTGTTTATACGCTCCCTTCAAGTACTGGAAGGCCACCATGAGGTCTCCCCAGAGCTTTCTCTTCTCCAAGCTAAACAAGCCCAGTTTCCTCAACCTTTCCTCATAGGAGAGGTGTTCCAGCCCTCTGAGCATCTTAATGGCCCTCCTCTGGATCCTCTAAGACCTCCTCATCCTTCCTGTGCTGGGGGTCCCAGGCCTGGATGCAGTACTCTAGATGGGGCCTCACAAGAGCTGAGTAGAGGGGCACAGTCACCTCCCTCTCCCTGCTGGCCACCCCTCTTTTAATGCAGCCCAGAACACAGCTGACTTTCCAATTTGCAAGCGTACACTGCTGGCTCACGTCTGGCTTCTTGTCCACCAGGACCCCCAAGTACTTCTCCAACAGGGCTGCTCTCAAGGGGGTCTTTGCCCAGTCTGTATAATACCTGGGACTGCCCCGGCCCACGTGCAACACCTTGGCCTTGTTGAACCTCATTAGGTTCACATGGATTCACCTCTCCAGCCTGTCTAGGTCCCTCTGGATGGCTTCCCTTCTCTCCTATGTATCGCCTGCACCGCCCAGCTGGTGTCATCTGCAAACTTGCTGAGGGTGCACTCGATGCCATCGTCTGTCACTGATGGAGATGTTGAAGAGCACCGGTCCCAAGACCGACTCCTGAGGGACACCGCTCGTGATTGGCCTCCACCATGACACAGACCCGTTGATCACAACCCTTTGGCTGCGACCCGCCAACCAATTCTTAATCCACCAAACAGTCCATCCTTCAAATCCACACCTCTCCAATTTAGAGAGCAGGATGTGGTGAAGGACCATGTCAAAGGCTTTGCAGAAGTCCAGGTAGATGACATGCATCACCCTTCCCCTGTCCACCGATGCCGTCACTCCATCATAGAAGGCACTGATCGGTCAGACACAATCTGCCCTTGCTGAAGCCATGCTGGCTGTCTCAAATCACCTCTTTGTCTCATACGTGCCTTAACATAGCTTCTAGGAGGATCGGCTCCATGATCTTCCCAGGCACAGAGGTGAGGCACACCGGTCTGTATTTCCACAGATCCTCCTTTCTCCCTTTCTTAAAAATGGGAGTAACGTTTCCCTTTTTCCAGTCACTGGAGACTTCACCAGACAGCTGTGATTTTTCAAATATGATGGAGAGCGGCTCAGTGAGACATTAGCCGTCTCTCTCTGAACCCTAGGATGGATATCATCCAGCCCCATGGACTTATTATATACTTTCAGTTTCAAGAGGAGGTCTCGGACTTGTTCCACTGTTACAGTGGGACGGAACCTGCTCCTCTCACCCACACCTAGGGCTTCAGGGTCCTGGCAAACAGGGGGAGGAGCCTGACCACCAGTGAAGACCGAGGCAAAGCACTTAGTGAGTACCTCAGCTTTTTCCTTCTGAGGAAGCCAGCTCTCCATCCTCATTTATCAGAGGGGGAACACTCTCCTTGATCTGTCTCCTCCTGCTTATGTACCTGAAGAGCTCCTTCTGGTTATTTTCACATCCCTCCCCACTTCCCAGGCTACACAACCTTCCTGGTAGCCTGCTTCCCCTTCCTGGACATTTCCCTTTTTTCCTTCCTCAGCCATGCCGGTTGCCCGCCTCCTCTGCTCAATTTCTTCTGCTGGGGGGATTGAGAGCTCTTGAGCTCTCAGAAGGCTGTCCCTAAAGAGCTGCCAGCTCTGTTCTGTGCCCATGCCCTCAAGGAACCTTTCCCAGCAGATCCTACCCAGCAGTTCTTTAAGCAGCCCTTTGGCAGCCCTGAAGCACAGGGTCCTGGCTCTGCTTTTTGCCAGGCCTGCATTCCTCCAGATCACAAACCCCACCAAGGCATGCTCACTGCAGCCCAGGCTGTCTCCAATCTTAACCTCTTTAATGCTCTCCTCTGGTGAGCACCAGGTCCAGTAGGGCTTCACCTCGGCTCTGTCCGTCTAATCCCTGGACCAGGAAGTTATCCTCTAGGAGACTCCAGGACTCTCCTGGATTGTCTGCCACCCGCCATGCCGCTGTCCCACCAGATATCTGGGTGGTTGAAACCCCCTATCAAGACAAGAGCCCACAAGTGCGACACCTCCCGCCGTTGAAGCAAGAAGGCCTCATCAACAGGCTCCTCCTGATCAGGCAGCCTGTAGCAGACCCCAACCACTAGATGCTCTTTACTGGACCAAACCATAATTTTCATGATTTTTTCAGAGCTCATAAGCTCTCAACCTGGTCATGGCTGTAAACTCGGACACAGCTCTTCACAATCGATCCACTCCCTAACATAGAGGGCAACTCTCCCTCCCTTCCTACCCTGCCTATCCCTTCTGAAGAGCCTGTAGCCTTCAATCAGAGTATTAACCATTAACAAAGATGTCAAATAGGAGTGGCCCCAGTACCGAGCCCTGGGGACACCACTCGTGACTGGCTGCCAGCTGGATATAACTCCACTGACCACAACCCTTTGGGCCCGGCCATCCAGTGTTTCACCCAGCGGAGCGTACGCCCATCCAAACCGTGGGCAGCCAGCTCCTCCACGAGGTTGCTGTGGGGGATAGTGTCAAAGACTTTACTGAAGTCCAGGTAGACCACATCGACAGCCCTACTTTCATCCGCTAAGCGGGTCACCTTGTCACAGAACAAAATCAGGCTTGTCAAACAGGATCTAGCATTCATAAACCCATGCTGACTGGGCCTGATCCCCTGGTTGACCTTTAATTGATCCGTGACGGCTCCCGAGATTATCCGTTCCATAACCTTCCCTGGCACCGAGGTGAGACTGACAGGTCTGTAGCTACCAGGATCATCTTTCCAGCCCTTTTGGAAGACGGCTGTCACATTTGCAGGCTCCAGTCTGCTGGGACATCCCCGCTTAGCCAGGACTGCCGAAGGATGATGGAGAGTGGCTTGGCAGCCACATCCACCAACGCCCTCAGCACTCCAGGGTGCAATCCATCCGGCCCCATGGACTTGTGAGCGTCCAGCTTTTGGAGCAAGTCCAAAACCATCTCATCATGGATCACGCAGGGCTTATTCTGTTCCCCATCCCTATCTACCAGCGCAGGGGGCTGCGTGCCCAGGGAACAACTAGTCTTACTAGTAAAGACGGAGGCAAAGAAAGCACTGAGCACCTCAGCCTTATCCTGATTCTTGGTCACTGTGTTCCCCCTTGTGTCCAACAGGGGATGGAGATTCTCCTTTCTTTTCCCTCCTCCTTTCTTTGCTTTCAGTTTCGATCTCACTGTGCTCCCCAGATGCTTTTCCCTTATCTCCGTGCTCTGCCCAGATGCCACTGTTTCACTGCATCTCCCTGCGGATTTCCCACCCCACAGCCCCACCCACTGCCACCATCTGCAGAGCTCTGCCCTCCCCCCAGCCCCTCCCGCACCTCCCCAGGAGACCCCTGAGGGAGGTCTCCTCAGGCTCAACTGACCCCTGAAGCTTCTTCGCCCCCCACTGCCCCTCGAGGCCCACTCACGCTTCAGGCCGTGCGCGTAGGCTGTGTTGCCATGGCAACAGCGCGCCCTCACTCACTGCACGCGCGGGAAGCCGTCCCCGTTGTGACGTCATGACCCTGCGCCGCGCGGAAGAGGCGGCCATGCGGAAGGCTGGCTGTAACTCGCAGTGCTCCCACGCCGCGGAGCAGCCCTGCGGTTCCGAGCGCCGCCTCAGCTTCTACAAGTGGGTGTTTGCTTTGTAGGCTGGACCGAGAATCTGAAAGTGGAGGCAGACGGTATGAAGACAGTGCAGTAAACCTCGTACGCCTGCTGTCACTGCTCACTCTGGGATAGCAGTCGCTTTAGCAGAGGCACAGTCCATTGTGCTACCAGAAATAGTGCTCAGCTGCCATGATACCACCCTGCAACTCCTCTCCAGCACCTGCCCGAGGTCACTGATTTCTCAGGATCCTCCAGGGGGTACAACATTCTCCTGTTTCTTCTCAGCTCTTAGCACTGCTACACTTCTCAGGAGCTATGGCCGCAAACAAAGCAGCCATCAGTCAGCTGTAAAAGCACCCCGGTACTCTGCAAGAGGACAGAGTGCTCCTGTTCTGACCACTTCCCTCAGCAGCCCGCTACTGAAATGGTTTGTGGGGTTCCTTTGAGCAAGCTGCTAAGGACAGAGGCAGTCACACCAGCTGCCTATACACTAACTGGGAGAGAGGGATCTTTAACATCTTTATTACACCTCCTTAATTGAGTATAACTCTTTTCTAAAAAAAATTCTCAGCACTACAAATGATAATATTCAAAACATGTACATATATATGGCATACATACATTTCATAGAAATTAAATAACAACAAACAAGAAACAAAAGACCCCCAATAAACTGCTTTCTTCCAAAGCGTACCCTGGTGAGCAGAGAACAGCAATACCAAGCCTGCCGTCATCACGTCACTGCCATCAGGGCTCAAACTAAGGCAGCCATCTGACCAGGGAAGAAGTTCTATTAGGCACTGCTCAGTGATGACGCTCAGAATGAAGCAGCAAAGATGTTACGTGGAGGAGGTGACTTTTTGGAACTATCACCCTTTGTCTTCTGTAGCCAGCACTGACTGGCTATATATATAAACAGCTGTATAAATGGCTGTTTATATATCATAAACAGCCATTCCCCCTCCTGTTTATACGCTCCCTTCAAGTACTGGAAGGCCACCATGAGGTCTCCCCAGAGCTTTCTCTTCTCCAAGCTAAACAAGCCCAGTTTCCTCAACCTTTCCTCATAGGAGAGGTGTTCCAGCCCTCTGAGCATCTTAATGGCCCTCCTCTGGATCCTCTAAGACCTCCTCATCCTTCCTGTGCTGGGGGTCCCAGGCCTGGATGCAGTACTCTAGATGGGGCCTCACAAGAGCTGAGTAGAGGGGCACAGTCACCTCCCTCTCCCTGCTGGCCACCCCTCTTTTAATGCAGCCCAGAACACAGCTGACTTTCCAATTTGCAAGCGTACACTGCTGGCTCACGTCTGGCTTCTTGTCCACCAGGACCCCCAAGTACTTCTCCAACAGGGCTGCTCTCAAGGGGGTCTTTGCCCAGTCTGTATAATACCTGGGACTGCCCCGGCCCACGTGCAACACCTTGGCCTTGTTGAACCTCATTAGGTTCACATGGATTCACCTCTCCAGCCTGTCTAGGTCCCTCTGGATGGCTTCCCTTCTCTCCTATGTATCGCCTGCACCGCCCAGCTGGTGTCATCTGCAAACTTGCTGAGGGTGCACTCGATGCCATCGTCTGTCACTGATGGAGATGTTGAAGAGCACCGGTCCCAAGACCGACTCCTGAGGGACACCGCTCGTGATTGGCCTCCACCATGACACAGACCCGTTGATCACAACCCTTTGGCTGCGACCCGCCAACCAATTCTTAATCCACCAAACAGTCCATCCTTCAAATCCACACCTCTCCAATTTAGAGAGCAGGATGTGGTGAAGGACCATGTCAAAGGCTTTGCAGAAGTCCAGGTAGATGACATGCATCACCCTTCCCCTGTCCACCGATGCCGTCACTCCATCATAGAAGGCACTGATCGGTCAGACACAATCTGCCCTTGCTGAAGCCATGCTGGCTGTCTCAAATCACCTCTTTGTCTCATACGTGCCTTAACATAGCTTCTAGGAGGATCGGCTCCATGATCTTCCCAGGCACAGAGGTGAGGCACACCGGTCTGTATTTCCACAGATCCTCCTTTCTCCCTTTCTTAAAAATGGGAGTAACGTTTCCCTTTTTCCAGTCACTGGAGACTTCACCAGACAGCTGTGATTTTTCAAATATGATGGAGAGCGGCTCAGTGAGACATTAGCCGTCTCTCTCTGAACCCTAGGATGGATATCATCCAGCCCCATGGACTTATTATATACTTTCAGTTTCAAGAGGAGGTCTCGGACTTGTTCCACTGTTACAGTGGGACGGAACCTGCTCCTCTCACCCACACCTAGGGCTTCAGGGTCCTGGCAAACAGGGGGAGGAGCCTGACCACCAGTGAAGACCGAGGCAAAGCACTTAGTGAGTACCTCAGCTTTTTCCTTCTGAGGAAGCCAGCTCTCCATCCTCATTTATCAGAGGGGGAACACTCTCCTTGATCTGTCTCCTCCTGCTTATGTACCTGAAGAGCTCCTTCTGGTTATTTTCACATCCCTCCCCACTTCCCAGGCTACACAACCTTCCTGGTAGCCTGCTTCCCCTTCCTGGACATTTCCCTTTTTTCCTTCCTCAGCCATGCCGGTTGCCCGCCTCCTCTGCTCAATTTCTTCTGCTGGGGGGATTGAGAGCTCTTGAGCTCTCAGAAGGCTGTCCCTAAAGAGCTGCCAGCTCTGTTCTGTGCCCATGCCCTCAAGGAACCTTTCCCAGCAGATCCTACCCAGCAGTTCTTTAAGCAGCCCTTTGGCAGCCCTGAAGCACAGGGTCCTGGCTCTGCTTTTTGCCAGGCCTGCATTCCTCCAGATCACAAACCCCACCAAGGCATGCTCACTGCAGCCCAGGCTGTCTCCAATCTTAACCTCTTTAATGCTCTCCTCTGGTGAGCACCAGGTCCAGTAGGGCTTCACCTCGGCTCTGTCCGTCTAATCCCTGGACCAGGAAGTTATCCTCTAGGAGACTCCAGGACTCTCCTGGATTGTCTGCCACCCGCCATGCCGCTGTCCCACCAGATATCTGGGTGGTTGAAACCCCCTATCAAGACAAGAGCCCACAAGTGCGACACCTCCCGCCGTTGAAGCAAGAAGGCCTCATCAACAGGCTCCTCCTGATCAGGCAGCCTGTAGCAGACCCCAACCACTAGATGCTCTTTACTGGACCAAACCATAATTTTCATGATTTTTTCAGAGCTCATAAGCTCTCAACCTGGTCATGGCTGTAAACTCGGACACAGCTCTTCACAATCGATCCACTCCCTAACATAGAGGGCAACTCTCCCTCCCTTCCTACCCTGCCTATCCCTTCTGAAGAGCCTGTAGCCTTCAATCAGAGTATTAACCATTAACAAAGATGTCAAATAGGAGTGGCCCCAGTACCGAGCCCTGGGGACACCACTCGTGACTGGCTGCCAGCTGGATATAACTCCACTGACCACAACCCTTTGGGCCCGGCCATCCAGTGTTTCACCCAGCGGAGCGTACGCCCATCCAAACCGTGGGCAGCCAGCTCCTCCACGAGGTTGCTGTGGGGGATAGTGTCAAAGACTTTACTGAAGTCCAGGTAGACCACATCGACAGCCCTACTTTCATCCGCTAAGCGGGTCACCTTGTCACAGAACAAAATCAGGCTTGTCAAACAGGATCTAGCATTCATAAACCCATGCTGACTGGGCCTGATCCCCTGGTTGACCTTTAATTGATCCGTGACGGCTCCCGAGATTATCCGTTCCATAACCTTCCCTGGCACCGAGGTGAGACTGACAGGTCTGTAGCTACCAGGATCATCTTTCCAGCCCTTTTGGAAGACGGCTGTCACATTTGCAGGCTCCAGTCTGCTGGGACATCCCCGCTTAGCCAGGACTGCCGAAGGATGATGGAGAGTGGCTTGGCAGCCACATCCACCAACGCCCTCAGCACTCCAGGGTGCAATCCATCCGGCCCCATGGACTTGTGAGCGTCCAGCTTTTGGAGCAAGTCCAAAACCATCTCATCATGGATCACGCAGGGCTTATTCTGTTCCCCATCCCTATCTACCAGCGCAGGGGGCTGCGTGCCCAGGGAACAACTAGTCTTACTAGTAAAGACGGAGGCAAAGAAAGCACTGAGCACCTCAGCCTTATCCTGATTCTTGGTCACTGTGTTCCCCCTTGTGTCCAACAGGGGATGGAGATTCTCCTTTCTTTTCCCTCCTCCTTTCTTTGCTTTCAGTTTCGATCTCACTGTGCTCCCCAGATGCTTTTCCCTTATCTCCGTGCTCTGCCCAGATGCCACTGTTTCACTGCATCTCCCTGCGGATTTCCCACCCCACAGCCCCACCCACTGCCACCATCTGCAGAGCTCTGCCCTCCCCCCAGCCCCTCCCGCACCTCCCCAGGAGACCCCTGAGGGAGGTCTCCTCAGGCTCAACTGACCCCTGAAGCTTCTTCGCCCCCCACTGCCCCTCGAGGCCCACTCACGCTTCAGGCCGTGCGCGTAGGCTGTGTTGCCATGGCAACAGCGCGCCCTCACTCACTGCACGCGCGGGAAGCCGTCCCCGTTGTGACGTCATGACCCTGCGCCGCGCGGAAGAGGCGGCCATGCGGAAGGCTGGCTGTAACTCGCAGTGCTCCCACGCCGCGGAGCAGCCCTGCGGTTCCGAGCGCCGCCTCAGCTTCTACAAGTGGGTGTTTGCTTTGTAGGCTGGACCGAGAATCTGAAAGTGGAGGCAGACGGTATGAAGACAGTGCAGTAAACCTCGTACGCCTGCTGTCACTGCTCACTCTGGGATAGCAGTCGCTTTAGCAGAGGCACAGTCCATTGTGCTACCAGAAATAGTGCTCAGCTGCCATGATACCACCCTGCAACTCCTCTCCAGCACCTGCCCGAGGTCACTGATTTCTCAGGATCCTCCAGGGGGTACAACATTCTCCTGTTTCTTCTCAGCTCTTAGCACTGCTACACTTCTCAGGAGCTATGGCCGCAAACAAAGCAGCCATCAGTCAGCTGTAAAAGCACCCCGGTACTCTGCAAGAGGACAGAGTGCTCCTGTTCTGACCACTTCCCTCAGCAGCCCGCTACTGAAATGGTTTGTGGGGTTCCTTTGAGCAAGCTGCTAAGGACAGAGGCAGTCACACCAGCTGCCTATACACTAACTGGGAGAGAGGGATCTTTAACATCTTTATTACACCTCCTTAATTGAGTATAACTCTTTTCTAAAAAAAATTCTCAGCACTACAAATGATAATATTCAAAACATGTACATATATATGGCATACATACATTTCATAGAAATTAAATAACAACAAACAAGAAACAAAAGACCCCCAATAAACTGCTTTCTTCCAAAGCGTACCCTGGTGAGCAGAGAACAGCAATACCAAGCCTGCCGTCATCACGTCACTGCCATCAGGGCTCAAACTAAGGCAGCCATCTGACCAGGGAAGAAGTTCTATTAGGCACTGCTCAGTGATGACGCTCAGAATGAAGCAGCAAAGATGTTACGTGGAGGAGGTGACTTTTTGGAACTATCACCCTTTGTCTTCTGTAGCCAGCACTGACTGGCTATATATATAAACAGCTGTATAAATGGCTGTTTATATATCATAAACAGCCATTCCCCCTCCTGTTTATACGCTCCCTTCAAGTACTGGAAGGCCACCATGAGGTCTCCCCAGAGCTTTCTCTTCTCCAAGCTAAACAAGCCCAGTTTCCTCAACCTTTCCTCATAGGAGAGGTGTTCCAGCCCTCTGAGCATCTTAATGGCCCTCCTCTGGATCCTCTAAGACCTCCTCATCCTTCCTGTGCTGGGGGTCCCAGGCCTGGATGCAGTACTCTAGATGGGGCCTCACAAGAGCTGAGTAGAGGGGCACAGTCACCTCCCTCTCCCTGCTGGCCACCCCTCTTTTAATGCAGCCCAGAACACAGCTGACTTTCCAATTTGCAAGCGTACACTGCTGGCTCACGTCTGGCTTCTTGTCCACCAGGACCCCCAAGTACTTCTCCAACAGGGCTGCTCTCAAGGGGGTCTTTGCCCAGTCTGTATAATACCTGGGACTGCCCCGGCCCACGTGCAACACCTTGGCCTTGTTGAACCTCATTAGGTTCACATGGATTCACCTCTCCAGCCTGTCTAGGTCCCTCTGGATGGCTTCCCTTCTCTCCTATGTATCGCCTGCACCGCCCAGCTGGTGTCATCTGCAAACTTGCTGAGGGTGCACTCGATGCCATCGTCTGTCACTGATGGAGATGTTGAAGAGCACCGGTCCCAAGACCGACTCCTGAGGGACACCGCTCGTGATTGGCCTCCACCATGACACAGACCCGTTGATCACAACCCTTTGGCTGCGACCCGCCAACCAATTCTTAATCCACCAAACAGTCCATCCTTCAAATCCACACCTCTCCAATTTAGAGAGCAGGATGTGGTGAAGGACCATGTCAAAGGCTTTGCAGAAGTCCAGGTAGATGACATGCATCACCCTTCCCCTGTCCACCGATGCCGTCACTCCATCATAGAAGGCACTGATCGGTCAGACACAATCTGCCCTTGCTGAAGCCATGCTGGCTGTCTCAAATCACCTCTTTGTCTCATACGTGCCTTAACATAGCTTCTAGGAGGATCGGCTCCATGATCTTCCCAGGCACAGAGGTGAGGCACACCGGTCTGTATTTCCACAGATCCTCCTTTCTCCCTTTCTTAAAAATGGGAGTAACGTTTCCCTTTTTCCAGTCACTGGAGACTTCACCAGACAGCTGTGATTTTTCAAATATGATGGAGAGCGGCTCAGTGAGACATTAGCCGTCTCTCTCTGAACCCTAGGATGGATATCATCCAGCCCCATGGACTTATTATATACTTTCAGTTTCAAGAGGAGGTCTCGGACTTGTTCCACTGTTACAGTGGGACGGAACCTGCTCCTCTCACCCACACCTAGGGCTTCAGGGTCCTGGCAAACAGGGGGAGGAGCCTGACCACCAGTGAAGACCGAGGCAAAGCACTTAGTGAGTACCTCAGCTTTTTCCTTCTGAGGAAGCCAGCTCTCCATCCTCATTTATCAGAGGGGGAACACTCTCCTTGATCTGTCTCCTCCTGCTTATGTACCTGAAGAGCTCCTTCTGGTTATTTTCACATCCCTCCCCACTTCCCAGGCTACACAACCTTCCTGGTAGCCTGCTTCCCCTTCCTGGACATTTCCCTTTTTTCCTTCCTCAGCCATGCCGGTTGCCCGCCTCCTCTGCTCAATTTCTTCTGCTGGGGGGATTGAGAGCTCTTGAGCTCTCAGAAGGCTGTCCCTAAAGAGCTGCCAGCTCTGTTCTGTGCCCATGCCCTCAAGGAACCTTTCCCAGCAGATCCTACCCAGCAGTTCTTTAAGCAGCCCTTTGGCAGCCCTGAAGCACAGGGTCCTGGCTCTGCTTTTTGCCAGGCCTGCATTCCTCCAGATCACAAACCCCACCAAGGCATGCTCACTGCAGCCCAGGCTGTCTCCAATCTTAACCTCTTTAATGCTCTCCTCTGGTGAGCACCAGGTCCAGTAGGGCTTCACCTCGGCTCTGTCCGTCTAATCCCTGGACCAGGAAGTTATCCTCTAGGAGACTCCAGGACTCTCCTGGATTGTCTGCCACCCGCCATGCCGCTGTCCCACCAGATATCTGGGTGGTTGAAACCCCCTATCAAGACAAGAGCCCACAAGTGCGACACCTCCCGCCGTTGAAGCAAGAAGGCCTCATCAACAGGCTCCTCCTGATCAGGCAGCCTGTAGCAGACCCCAACCACTAGATGCTCTTTACTGGACCAAACCATAATTTTCATGATTTTTTCAGAGCTCATAAGCTCTCAACCTGGTCATGGCTGTAAACTCGGACACAGCTCTTCACAATCGATCCACTCCCTAACATAGAGGGCAACTCTCCCTCCCTTCCTACCCTGCCTATCCCTTCTGAAGAGCCTGTAGCCTTCAATCAGAGTATTAACCATTAACAAAGATGTCAAATAGGAGTGGCCCCAGTACCGAGCCCTGGGGACACCACTCGTGACTGGCTGCCAGCTGGATATAACTCCACTGACCACAACCCTTTGGGCCCGGCCATCCAGTGTTTCACCCAGCGGAGCGTACGCCCATCCAAACCGTGGGCAGCCAGCTCCTCCACGAGGTTGCTGTGGGGGATAGTGTCAAAGACTTTACTGAAGTCCAGGTAGACCACATCGACAGCCCTACTTTCATCCGCTAAGCGGGTCACCTTGTCACAGAACAAAATCAGGCTTGTCAAACAGGATCTAGCATTCATAAACCCATGCTGACTGGGCCTGATCCCCTGGTTGACCTTTAATTGATCCGTGACGGCTCCCGAGATTATCCGTTCCATAACCTTCCCTGGCACCGAGGTGAGACTGACAGGTCTGTAGCTACCAGGATCATCTTTCCAGCCCTTTTGGAAGACGGCTGTCACATTTGCAGGCTCCAGTCTGCTGGGACATCCCCGCTTAGCCAGGACTGCCGAAGGATGATGGAGAGTGGCTTGGCAGCCACATCCACCAACGCCCTCAGCACTCCAGGGTGCAATCCATCCGGCCCCATGGACTTGTGAGCGTCCAGCTTTTGGAGCAAGTCCAAAACCATCTCATCATGGATCACGCAGGGCTTATTCTGTTCCCCATCCCTATCTACCAGCGCAGGGGGCTGCGTGCCCAGGGAACAACTAGTCTTACTAGTAAAGACGGAGGCAAAGAAAGCACTGAGCACCTCAGCCTTATCCTGATTCTTGGTCACTGTGTTCCCCCTTGTGTCCAACAGGGGATGGAGATTCTCCTTTCTTTTCCCTCCTCCTTTCTTTGCTTTCAGTTTCGATCTCACTGTGCTCCCCAGATGCTTTTCCCTTATCTCCGTGCTCTGCCCAGATGCCACTGTTTCACTGCATCTCCCTGCGGATTTCCCACCCCACAGCCCCACCCACTGCCACCATCTGCAGAGCTCTGCCCTCCCCCCAGCCCCTCCCGCACCTCCCCAGGAGACCCCTGAGGGAGGTCTCCTCAGGCTCAACTGACCCCTGAAGCTTCTTCGCCCCCCACTGCCCCTCGAGGCCCACTCACGCTTCAGGCCGTGCGCGTAGGCTGTGTTGCCATGGCAACAGCGCGCCCTCACTCACTGCACGCGCGGGAAGCCGTCCCCGTTGTGACGTCATGACCCTGCGCCGCGCGGAAGAGGCGGCCATGCGGAAGGCTGGCTGTAACTCGCAGTGCTCCCACGCCGCGGAGCAGCCCTGCGGTTCCGAGCGCCGCCTCAGCTTCTACAAGTGGGTGTTTGCTTTGTAGGCTGGACCGAGAATCTGAAAGTGGAGGCAGACGGTATGAAGACAGTGCAGTAAACCTCGTACGCCTGCTGTCACTGCTCACTCTGGGATAGCAGTCGCTTTAGCAGAGGCACAGTCCATTGTGCTACCAGAAATAGTGCTCAGCTGCCATGATACCACCCTGCAACTCCTCTCCAGCACCTGCCCGAGGTCACTGATTTCTCAGGATCCTCCAGGGGGTACAACATTCTCCTGTTTCTTCTCAGCTCTTAGCACTGCTACACTTCTCAGGAGCTATGGCCGCAAACAAAGCAGCCATCAGTCAGCTGTAAAAGCACCCCGGTACTCTGCAAGAGGACAGAGTGCTCCTGTTCTGACCACTTCCCTCAGCAGCCCACTACTGAAATGGTTTGTGGGGTTCCTTTGAGCAAGCTGCTAAGGACAGAGGCAGTCACACCAGCTGCCTATACACTAACTGGGAGAGAGGGATCTTTAACATCTTTATTACACCTCCTTAATTGAGTATAACTCTTTTCTAAAAAAAATTCTCAGCACTACAAATGATAATATTCAAAACATGTACATATATATGGCATACATACATTTCATAGAAATTAAATAACAACAAACAAGAAACAAAAGACCCCCAATAAACCGCTTTCTTCCAAAGCGTACCCTGGTGAGCAGAGAACAGCAATACCAAGCCTGCCGTCATCACGTCACTGCCATCAGGGCTCAAACTAAGGCAGCCATCTGACCAGGGAAGAAGTTCTATTAGGCACTGCTCAGTGATGACGCTCAGAATGAAGCAGCAAAGATGTTACGTGGAGGAGGTGACTTTTTGGAACTATCACCCTTTGTCTTCTGTAGCCAGCACTGACTGGCTATATATATATATAAACAGCTGTATAAATGGCTGTTTATATATCATAAACAGCCATTCCCCCTCCTGTTTATACGCTCCCTTCAAGTACTGGAAGGCCACCACGAGGTCTCCCCAAAGCTTTCTCTTCTCCAAGCTAAACAAGCCCAGTTTCCTCAACCTTTCCTCATAGGAGAGGTGTTCCAGCCCTCTGAGCATCTTAATAGCCCTCCTCTGGATCCTCTAAGATCTCCTCATCCTTCCTGTGCTGGGGGTCCCAGGCCTGGATGCAGTACTGCAGATGGGGCCTCACAAGAGCTGAGCAGAGGGGCACAGTCACCTCCCTCTCCCTGCTGGCCATCCCTTTTTTTTAATGCAGCCCAGAGCACAGTTGGCCTTCCGGGCTGCAGGCACACACTGTTGGCTCATGTCCCCCAGGACTCCCAAATCCTTCTCCAACAGGGCTGCTCTTGAGATCTTCCTCCAGTTTATATAAATACCAGGGACTGCCCTGGCCCCAGTGCAGCACCCTGCACTTGGCCTTATTGAACCTCACTAGGTTCACTCCAGTCCCATTAGGTTTACTCCAACTGTTACAATTGAGAAATGAGATCATAAGGGGCTGCAATTAGAGGGGGGAAAAGCTGTTGTCTGCAAAATGCCACAGCCTGGGGACAGCAGCCAGCTGCCATGGGCATTCCTATGGCAGGAAGGGACACAGGGGGCACGGCCCAGCTTGGGGACATGAGCCGCAACCAAAGGGACCTTGTTCAGAACACTGGGACCACGGTGCCATGGGACAACCCAGGGCGCACGAGGAGACGTGGGAAGGAGGGATGGAGAAGAGCAGAAGTGAAGGAACGGATGGTGGGAGAGATGGAGGATGAGGGAGGGACACACAGCAGGCCGTGTCTGGGCCCACATGAGTGATCTGTTGGCCCCATAGCCGTGCTGGCTGCCACTGTGCCCACCACTTACCATAACATCACATCGAGAGTCAGTGCAAAATCACTTCAGGCGCGTTTAACAGAGAACAGGAAAAGGCCAGAAAGGCACAAAGCCTAACCGCAGCGGCGGCAGCAACCGCCACGACACCCGCCGGGCTTCCAGAACCTTCCTCCGCCGGCACCACCGTAGCCAATCAGCGGCCGCTGCTGGGAGCGCGGCCAATCAGAGCAGCCGTGCATGCCCCCTTCCTGATGCGGCTCTCTCTCAGAAGCAGGGGTGTTGGTGCCGCGCCGCGCCGCGCCTTGGTTCCCGGAGCAGCTCGGCAGGCATCGCTCCTCGGTGCGGCTCTGGGAGCCACCGCGGCCGTCTGTGAGGGGGGGTGGCGGTGAGGAGAGGCGGCCCCGACGGGGCCGCGGTGCAACGCACGGCGCTGGGAGCGGCCCCGGATACCGTTCAGGTACCGCCAGGGACGGTTCCCTCTGCGGGGCGGGCGCGCGGTCCGCGGGTCGGGGTGCGTGCCGGGTGCGTGCCGGCCGATGGCGCACAGGGAGACGTGTGAGTGAGGGTGTGTGTGTGTGGGTGGGGGGGGGAAGGTGTGTGAGAGAGTGTAGTTATTAATTCCCAGTGGATTTCTAACACTCCTCGAGCCGCTCAGTCCCCCCCGGTCAGACCCGCGTTTTCCCTATTTCTTCCAATCTCCTCGCTCGCTCCTCACTGTAATGACCTGAGTGCAGCATTGCTCAAAGCTGAGAATTGATAGACAGAATCTGCGAAGCGATTTGTCTCAGTGTGACTCAGCGCTGTGTGGCGCTGCGTCCCATCTGATGGGTATCCGTGGCCGTGTTTGGGGTGCGTGGCTCATTGTGCAGCTCCTCCTTCCTGTGCAGCTCCACGAGGTGCGGTGGTGTCACAGCTGGGCTGCCTCGTTCCTTTGGAAACAGTCCTGGGATTACAGCTGGACAGAAATGGGCGCCGTTTGAATGTTCAGAGCGGTGCCTTCAGCGGTGAACGTGCTGGAGGTCTTCAATAGCAACAAGATCAGCTGGATTTATGGCACAGATTTTTGGGAGCGATGGTAATAGGTGTGTGTGTGTCAACCAAGAGAAGATCAGTGTGTATGGATCTTGTCTATCAGTGTGCATGCCAGAAGAGTACTAGGAACAACTTATTTAACATATAGCTAGAGATGGAGTGGAATACTCTGAGCCTGGAGACAAACTGGATATAGCTTTTGTCAGAATAACAGTATTTCAGTCTGAAAGCGCAGCATTTCTGTGACCAGCTGCTTGTGTTTCTGCTGTATTGGCCCACAGCGATTCAAACAACACAGAGAAACACAGAAGTGTACTGTAATTCATCATATAAAGTAGAGAACTTTATTCGCTATGAGAACAGATGTACCTTCTTTCTCCTAAATGTGTGCTGCTGCAGCTGATCACCTCAGTGTCAGGTACAAATCTGAACCAAGGTTTTGTGGTTGAACTGAAGCCAGTAGGACGTGTTCACGTGCTGCTGATCCCAGCAGCTTCCTGCAGTGGGTGCAGCTGTATTTAGACACCGTGTGGAATTTGCTGCTCTACATGAAGTTATTTCTCAGTCCTTTTCATAAGAATGTTGCACGCAAAGTTTAAAACCTCAACGTCAGTTTAAAAAACAAAACACTGAAAAACCAGCGCTGTAAAACCTGTGATGTATAGCTCTTGAGAGCAAGCTTAGATTGTTTTTTTAATGCATATGATAGTTGGTTTGATGCTTATGTCTCTTTGCTTGGATTTGAGGAAAAGTCTTTTACAGTGGTGGTGGTGAGGCACTGGAACGGGTTGCCCAGAGATGCGGTTGATGCTCCCGTCCCTTTGTCATCAGTGAAATGTTGAATCATAGAACAGCTTGGGTTGAAAAGGACCACAATGATCATCGAGTTTCAACCCCCCTGCCACAGGCAGGGTCGCCAACCATGAGCCCAGGCTGCCCAGAGCCACATCCAGCCTGGCCTTGAATGCCTCCAGGGATGGGGCATCCACAGCCTCCTTGGGCAACCTGTTCCAGTGCGTCACCACCCTCCGAGTGAAAAATTGATTGAAGATTGTGATTCCGTACCTGGCTGTCAGTCCAGTGTAATGTGGACTAGTGTTTACATTTATAGACTGCATCCAAAATAGGAACTGAATGCAGTGTGTGTGCAGCAGAAGCCTGCGCAGGAAGCTGGGCCAGCGAGAATGCAGGGCATTCGATGGCAGCCCTGGACAGCAGCACAGCAAGCAGTATGTTTTGAATGTAGTTAATTTCCTAATGAAATGCCAGGCAGTAATCATCAAGCAGACCTGTAATGACTTCTCTTTCTGACGCCTGATGTTAGTAGCTGTGTTGTAGTTTTGATCAAGTGTGCCAAAGACCCGGGACCTACAACACAGTAAGAAAGGCAGGCATGGAAGGAGTTTGTATTCCTTCTATATAGTATATAGATAAATAGACAAGGCAAAGTCAGAATGAAATTTTAATCCTAAATGTATTTGTAAGTGATGGTGGTAGTGCTGCCTGTAATTAAGCTTGCTTCATGTTTCCCGTTATAAGACCCTGTTTTCAGTGGTGTCTAAGTTGGCCGAATTTGAACTGTTTGGGCTGAAACTTTCCGTGCTGAATGTCTGCTTCAGATGAATTGGTTTAGAAAGATTAAACAAAAAAATGGTTTCATTGCTTCTGGGAATGAAATCAAGAGAAAAATATTTTCTTTTGCTGTGCCAAGTTAATTTTGGTATTTCCTGGGTTTTGAGTGCTTGGGTCTGTAGCCTTGATGATTTTATGAATGTACGTTTGTTTCCTTCAGAAAAGGAAAGTAATAATAATGCCTACATACATACATTCAGATAACTAAAGAGTGTTTAAGTTGATGTGAAAACTGTAAACAATTAAGTTGCGTAAGAAACAATCAATATATATAGTATATATAGTAATATAGTTTGTCAGTGATAGACACTTTGGTCCTCCCTGCTTTTAGTAACACCCATGTGGTGTCCAGGATATGTGGAAACATTGCTGGAGCCTTTGGGGCCCTATTATATATGTGTTTATTCTATTCCCAATTGTTTTTTTTCCTTTTTATCTCCATGCCTGTTGGTTACTTCTGACTATAACTGAGAGCTGATGTAGTCCTACAAACAAACCTTTGCATTCTGTTCATGCTGGAGGAGCTGAAGCAGGGGAAGAAAGTAATTATCAACTCTTCCCTAAATGTCAGTCACTACCAGGGGAAGTCAATCTGGTATATGGCATCTAAGAGAAACTACATGGATACCTGTTATGAAGGAGAGATGCTGTCTGTAAGCACTGTTTGTGTCACATTGCCACCTAAATGACGATGTGATCCTAAAAGGAGCCCTCAAGCTCCCTTCCCATACCCAGGTTATGTAGATACTGGTGGTGCTAAGAACTTTAACTTCATTTGCTGGCTTTTACAGTAGGTGATTATTTACTGTTTGTTTGTCCTTGCTCCCCTATCCAAACTATTTCAGTGAGTTTTATCTTCTGGCAAGACAGAGTTTGTAGTTGAGGTTTGGTTGAAAAAATGAAGGATTGCAAACAAGAGCTGTGGTAGATTGCAGTCTGGAAAAGAAAAAAGTCCTGGGGGACTCTTGCATTGTAGCTCCTAAAGGCCTCCGAGTGCTTCTGGGGCTGTATCCTTTAACCTGGACTAGAGAAGAGTCTTTGAAGTTCCTACGGTTTGATTGGGAAGGGAGACAGAGGATGAAGGCGGTGAGGCACAGAAGTGAAAAGCTCCATTCAGTGTTATGTATCTGCTCATGGCAGTGATAGGTTTTTCCCTTCTGTGTGAGGTGAAGAGACAGGCTGGTTGTAGAGCTGTGCTGGGTGACTGGTTGCTGAACTCATCTGAAAAAAATCAGTCTGTTTCACAAACAGGAGAAAACAAAGAGTAGTTGGAGAACGCCGGTGTATGTGCATATGGCGTTGTCCTGCAGGACAAAGAGGTGCTCAGGCTTGCGACTGTCCTGGAAACTGTTCCAATAATGGAAATGTAGTGACTTCTGAGCTAACGTGGATGAGATTGCTGTCATGAACACCCTCCTGTGGAAGGGCTCTACCCAGCAGCTAACAAGCTTGGCCCCGTAATGTCTCTGAACTCGATCCCTCCGAAATGGGAGCGGTGGTATACAGTGACAGGGAAGTTGTCTGCACAGCATTTCTCTTGAAATGACTCCCACTCGCTCTGTTCCTAATCGATGTGTACGTTCTTCCACATGAGATTTCAGTGGATGCAGTATGTTCCTTCACTTCGTCCCCTGAATGGGTGTTGACGTGCTATGAAACAGCTGCCTTGCTCTGCTCTGGAGGTAGGTGCTCTTTCAGAGGCTGAAGTAACTCCTGCCAACATCCGGCTTGTCTTATTAACCTGTTGGGATTGCTCCAGACCAAGTTACAGAGGACTGCTGTGTTATGTGGCAAATGATCTGGAAAAGGTATTTTATTGTTTACGTGGAATTACACTTGCAACTTGTATCTGTAATAGCCATCAGACCTTGCTGTACAGCTTTTGTTCGCAAGGGAATATTGAAGCCGTTCTGTACCTTCCTTGGTTGAGGTTCAAATGCGTAGGTGGAAATCTGATTACTGAAAAAGAGCCTTAAGAAATCAGGCTGTCTTCAGGATTGTTTCTTGGAAGAAGGATGGCAGCAGGGCCAGTGTGAGAGTAAGTGTGGAGAAGCGGTCAGTATGCGGTGGTGTTACTTTCCCAGCTGCGCAGTGGGCTTTTCTGTAGTGTGTAGCTTCTTGCACAGCAATGACCTTTCATTCTTATTTCTGCAGTCCCCGAAGTATGCGTGATCTGGAATTGTGCAGTAATGTGAGTAATACCTGAAATCTCGTTATGGGCTTCCAAAGGAAGTCCTATGTTTGGACATCCGGTTGTATCTTTCTAGGAAAACCTGTTGTTCATCATCCTTTCTGGAAAGTGGCTTTGGAAAGGTATATTGGCAGAGAGAATTTACAGTATTATTTTAAGACACTTAATAAACCATAGTGTTCCTTTATTACAGTGTAAAGCGGTGTCAGTTTTGAGTTTTATAATGCATTTAAGTGCAGTTGTGGCCTTCATGAATATAATACCAATGATTATATGAGAAGGGCACTGCGTAAGCTGAAGATGAGTTGAGGTTGGACATTACACACTGATTTCCCAAGAGGACTCCTTCAGAGCCTGGAGAAGTAATTTCAATAGTCATCTCTTTTCATTGTAAGCTAATTACTAAATATTGTAGCTGCTTAATATAGTATGTAATTTGTTCACTTATTTGTGGTTATGTTCCCAGAATGGGGGATAAAATTGAATTGGAGTATTTGAATATTTGAGTATTGGGATTAAAAAGAAAATTTGAGTCAAGAAATGAGATGATACTACTTTGCTAGCTTAAGAAACAGGCCAGATAGGGAAATGGTGTGTTTGTAGCTGCTTTGAAAAAACTTTTCCACTCTGCTGTACCTGGTGCTGTTGTGCTTAGAGTGTGAAGATAAAATGTGAAAGGTTGAAGTTAGTTGCATGTAAATAATTTGTGTGCCTTATGGACGTCGTGCAGTAGCTTAAGAGCGTTGTGAATGGAAGGTTTTCTATGAGCGTAGGTGGTAATTGCAGTGTGGAAGGATACAAATGGTGACTTCAGCCGTGTGGGGCCCAGAGGTGGAAGTCATCACTCCTGGAAGCAGGAAAGGGAAGTGAGACTGAGTCAATCAGGAGAGCAGCAAAACTGTGACTGTCTGATACTCTAGTTTGTAGGAAGGGAAAAGGCGTTGGTTGTGCCAAGGGCACAAGGCCTGTAGTTAGGTTTGTAAGTGCAGCATCCTCCCTGTCTGTCAAGCTGCTTCTGATGCAGTCATGGTCTCTTGGATCCCAGGAGTGCATGACAAGGTCCTGTTCTGGAGCACTGATTTCATTTGCTTCCAACAGGTGCTTCATGAGGTTTATGAACTGTTTTTCTTAACTCCATCAAACTAGGGTTTGACTTACTGGGTGCTGGTTTTACAGTTTTAGAACTTGTGCAGCATAAAAAAAAAAAAAATGACGCTTTTTCCGTGACATCCTCATTACACGTGAACTGCAGTGTCTTACATAGTACAGCTGCAAGGTTCCTTTTGAAAGTAACGATCCCCAGCTCATACCTATGAGAAAATCAAAGCAAACATTTAGCCCTTGCTGGGATCCATTACACAGTAAGGAAAACCTTCCACTCTGCTGAATGCGGTCTCTTACTTGGTTCTTAAGACTGGGGAGATAGAGAGGTAAGTAATGATCAACCTGGTTTCTTCTCCTCTTCCTCCTTTTCCCATGAGAGCTCTGTAGAACTCACCAGGTCTGGCATGGCAGAAGCATTCTGGAGCTCAGCAGTGCTTTTCCTTTGCTCTGAGTAATGCTCTTGTACTTCTCAGCTGGCTACCCAAGGCAGCTCTGCTCTGCTGGGTATTACTGGGCATATCTACTTCTGTTCTGTAATTGTTGTGTTTCTTCTGGTATAATGAGACAAAGCAGGTTGTTATCTTAGAGTCACGGTTTGTTCACCTCCTATGTTTTTCTTGCAGGAGAAACATGTACGCGGTTGTCACGGGGAGCTGATGGTCAGGCTGTGATACTCAGCTAAAAACTGCTCATCAGAAGTGCTAACATGCAGAATTTGCAGTGCTGCATGCCTGTAGTTGGTAGGAATAAGAGGTGAAGAAGTCTCTCAAGTGTTAATATTCATTGTGCTAGATGGGTGCAAATGGGCAGCTGTGTTCCCAGGAGACAGTCATGTTGCAGGGGCATTGAAACAGCTTCTGAAAGAGTAGCTGAGACAGAGAGGTGCTTCTTGAGGACGAAGTTGTCTGTAGACTTCTGGAGATGCTAAAGTGGGCAATGGGCTTCCCTTCTTTTTAATCACTGATTTTTAAAAGCAGCCCTGGAAATACATTGTACTGATTTAAATTGCTGATATGAGGAGCTTCTGTCCATTATGAGGAAAAAAAGCTTAAACTTCAAAACCTGATGCTGAGTTGCAGTTTAGATTTTTCTCTCCAAATATCCCAGACTCAAGTATTTCTTGCCAGGAAATATTCTTCTGCTTAATTTCAGATGCCATATTGTTAACGTAAAGCAGAATTTGAATGTGAAATGATGCAAAAGGTCCTCGCTTTCATGATTGCTGGATAGCTGCTCCCTGTACAGTTCTCTGTATATGGTTGAACACGTGGGGCCTGTTAATCGAACTAATCAACAGCATGCTTGAACAGTGGGACGTTTTTAACCTTGGTAATTCATCTTGCCCTTCTCAAAGAAAGGAGGAGACGAAGGATGTTTTGCACTGCACCTGTTTCTGGTTCTTCAGGGTGCAATGAGTGTAGCCAGTATCCAGAGACAGGGCTGGATGGAGTAGTACAGCCTTCAGAGCACGTTGGTGTTTTTCATTTTTGTGAAGGTTTGGTTTTTTTCCTGACTGAAATCACAATGCAGTGCTGCACTCACACAGCTCATCTTTTTGGATCGTTGCGTCTCACTTTAAATAGTGAGGTTTGAAAACTGAACTGGGAGTAGTCCAACAAGTTTATTCTCTTAGGCCATTGCATTGAAAGCATTTAACAGCTAGCAGGAGCAGGACCAACAGTGTATCATACTTGTGCAAAAAGAGGGAACTAGGAAGTGAGCAGCAACTTACTGCTTTTTTTGTTCTGTTCTTTGGTCAGCACAGAGGAACACAACAGATCTCCTTAGGAGCCTGTGTTAGATTTCTCATTATGACTACAACTTCTGGGACATCCTTAGTAAATCAAAGTCATTTCTGAATTACCTGAGCACAAAAAAAAAAAACAAAAAAAAACGAACCGGAACATAAAGTTGACAGCGGTGAGGTTTTCTTTCTGCGTTCACCTCCCTCAGAAACAGCTGAAGGGATTTTAGAAGACTTTCCGAAGATATCCCCCTTTGCACATAGGGCAGAGTTAAACAGAAGAAAAACTTAGTAAATCTACTACAACTCACTGTGTTTTGACAGCTTTTGTCTCTTCCTTATTGCAGTAGTTTGTGCATGTGTTTAGTTGGTACCAGTATTTCATGGATAACTGCTCTTAACACAGGTTTTACAAAAGGTTGGTTGCCATTCATTATTTCCCAGGGTGAGGAGTGTGCTGTTAGGCAGAGGTCAGAATGTGCAGCCATGGCTTGGGAGCATTTTCTCGCTGAAGTCAAAACCTGAGGAGTGAGCCATGGGCTGAAGGACTCTGATTGGAATATTGATGTGAATCGTGGCTGTGGGAAGGAAGAATGGGGAGAGGGAGCAACTAAGCACACATTCACAATAACAGACAGCAACAAAAACCCCGTAAAAGCAGATGTATTTCATTAAGAACATATAAAAAAAAAAAGGGCGAAAGGAACGAAGATGGCTAATATTTCCACAGGTGATTTTTTTCTATTGGCCTTCTGTCCCCAGATGGAAGACATTCTGTCCCAGCAGCTTAATCAAGAGTTCAGGAGTTTACGGAAAGGTTGGAATGAGGTTCAGTTTCTCCGTATTTTGGTGAAACTGTGCAATAACTGTTTTCATTTGACTGTCTCTGTGACACGTGTGCACACCCGGGTTGGATTTGGCAGAGAAAGAGTTAACAGCAAACTGTACCTCCCTTTCCTGCCCTTTGAATGGGCCCTAATGATTCTGTGCTCTGTAATGTGATCACAGAAGTAGGAAGCCATGATGAATTGGTTGGTTGCTGGTCCTGCAAGTGTGTGTTTTATTACAGCATGCAAACTTTGTGCTCTGCAGCATCTAGAGAAAAGGACCTGGATTCCAAATCATAGCTGAGTTTGATGTGCAAGTCTGTTTTTATGAGGTGTATCTGCTGGCTCAGGGCTGAGCACCAAGGAGGTGTGCAGCAGGATGGGAGAAGCTGCCCTTATGCTCAAAGCGGGAAGCGTTTCTATGGGAATTAATTTTGCTATGTTGAATTTGGGTGTGGAGTGAGCTGCAAAATCCTTCAGCCTCATTCTTCCCTCCCTGTTCTATGTCCTTGTTCATTCTCTAAATAATTTCATGCATGCAACTCCAAAATTCCAGGTGTTCAGTGTGCGGTAGTGTCCCACAAGACCATCGTCACTGGGCCACAGGACTCCATGGCAGGGGCAGAAAGCCCACTGGGACACATGGCAGGAGCAGCATGGCGGCCTGGGCAGGTCCCTTGGGGTGGGCACAGGGCAACAGATGGGCAGCAGCTGCCTCTGGGGAGGGGACTGGCCCAGGGCACTGCTCCTCACCTCTGCAGAAAGCACTGGCCAGTCCAGGGGCTTGTTCTTACATAGAATCATTAAGGTTGCAAATTAGGTGTGAGCCCTAAATGCATTTTCTTTTTCTGCTTAAATGTCGTGAGCCTGGATGGTTGTGTCTTACTGCATTAAGGTACGTGTGTCAATGATGTCGGCTCTGAACTGTCAGCTCAGGCAGCTGGGCTCAGTGGTGTTGTGGGGCCCTTCCCATTGAACTGGTGATTCTGTAGTAAGTTAATTGCAGGTCTTCTGCTCCTGAATGCCTTTGCTCATAAAGCAAGAAATGCCATCAAAGTCTTAACTTTCATCGGGAGAGAAGGTACCTTATTTCCTCCTGCAAATTAAAGAATAAGACAATTTCATATGAGAGTGTTCTGAAAGCAAAAAGGAAAAAAAATCCTAACTGTTCAGAACTTTTGGATCTGGTGATAGTGCAGCTGACTCCCATGCAGAATAACTGCATTGTGGTTACCAGACCGTCCAGCTCAAGTCACTTTGTGTAACTGTCCTATTGCTTTTGTAGGTGTTTTCACAACAGTGGAAAACCGCATTGTGTAAAGGAACAGTAAGCCATGTGGGTAAATGCGAACAGCAGTTTAAACGTGCAGGTATGTCTTTTGTCAGCCAAGGAAGAATCCGTAATGGGATCTCAGTGGAAGACATGAGAAAATCTGCAGCTCGAGGACTTGTGTCCATTCCACTCAGAGGATCTCCTCTCTGGGCCTGCCTTAGTGCTCACTTGAAGTTCAGGAGGAATCAGTTCTTGCCGTGCATTTATACCTGCACAAGGAATTGAGCACAATTTCTGTGCTGGTTATTGCAGTGTTTTGTTTCTTTTTGGAAATATACCCAGTCCTTACTCAGATATCTTTGCATGCTGCTCTGGTAACTTTTCCTGAAGATGAAACGCTGTTGGGGCTTCAGCTGCACAGCGCTGTGCTCCATGCTGGCTTTCCATGGCCGAGCAGCCTGGCTGAATCCCATTCCTACTACCAGGCCTGATTTTGTGGTGCTGCTGATCTTGCATCCATCCTGTCCCATTTAGCTGAATTTTTTATTTCCTTGCTGTTGTGCATGGTTAGGAGGCGTCCATTTGCACACACTGTGATTCACTTTTCTATTGCCTTCCATTGTGTAACACAATATGAGCGTGAAAGACTCTCTTCTGGTGTCAATCTGGAGAAGACCCGTTTCATGTTGTGATGCACAGTCCTGGGGCTTGTGTGTGTTGTTATGAAGATGGCAAACCGCTCCTCACAGCCTCGCAGAAGGCCTGCTGGCTTCAATTATGTGTTGTAACTCGTTGACTACCCTATGTAAATCATAATGCAACTTATATTGGCTTTTATTGCATGTTGTAACGTGATGATAGGCCCTTTTCATGTGGTGCCTTTTGGCTTTTTTAACAAACCAAAATGTAACAGCCCACCTTCTTATATTCTAATGTAATGAACTCTTTCCACAGCTCTGTCTGATGCCTCTTGGCTTCTCTGAGAGATCCTATTCCTAATTTAATGAGTTCCTCTTCACATCATAATGTAATTAATACTGCCTTTTACAGCATATCCTCACACATCAGTGCCAAATCTTCCCTAGCAAAGCTATAGTTTTTTCTCATCTTCAAATGACTTTCCTTACTTTCAGTTTGTGACCATTGCCTCCCATACTGTCACTGGGCACCCGTGAGAAGAGCCTTTTCTTGACTCCTCCTCTTCCCCATCAGGTATTTACACACGTGGAGAAAATCCCATAAGCGTCTCTGTGGCTCTGTACTGAGCTCAGGGCTTACAGCGCTTATATTGGACAAACCATTGCTTCCCCTTGTGTTTAGCTTGCAGTGAAAGCACCTGCAGTCACTGGATGCCAGCCATCAGCAGAGTTCATTTTTCAGGGGCTTGTGTTCACTGTGATAACTTGCATGGCTGGGGCCAGTGCAGTGTTGCTCTGCAGATGTGTTGGTGCTAACGATGTGAAAAAGAATACCTATGTGCTGTACGAAGACAAAGAGAGAGAACTTCAATATACAGATGAAAAATTTGAGATCATAATTATGTTGATTTTATACAAGCTGGTATTGGAGCTTGTATATTTTTTTAAATGGTAAAAACAGGAAATAAAAGTTTCATAATCTCTTGTTTTTCCAGGAAAGGAGCATTTCCTTGTCTGCCCTGGTAAATGGTTCTCCTACAGCCCCACGTGACGTGTCCTGTCTGCCAGCCAAGGAGGGCTGGCTGTGACAGCTTCATGGCCCCTCAGCTCTGCTCCTCACAATGGTAGGTGCTACTGGAAAGTGTAGGACATTCTTCTCTGTCTCTTCTGGTTTTATAGACTGTCAGTACTTAGTCTGCAGCAGTCCTGGCTAGCTTGCCTGAAGCAATTAATAACAACGCACTGCTGAAGTGATTTTTATGGGCCCAGCAGGAGTGTAGGGGATCATTTTATGGGCTGGCACATCCTGGGGGGGATGAAGAGACGTGTGTTTCCTTCAAGTATTGTGCATGGTGCTCAGAGAGCTGCTGTGGGAAAACGAAATTGTTATGGGACAGAAAACACACAATGGTCTCAAGCCAGGTGCTCTCTTTATACTGGACAGACTGTCTCGCAATGTCCTTCCCCTGGGTGGTGCTATGGATCTCTTGTCTCCTGTTAACTGAGCCCAGAGGGGAAAAAAGTGGCGAACAAATGCACTGTTTGAAGAAAGGGCCCATACCCTTGCAGGAGTTCTCCTTGTTGACTTCATCCTTGTGTTCAGTACAGTGCTGGGGCAGATGGGGTTCTGTGAAGCTGATAAAGCATGTGGCACCACTTTGGATCGGGATGGGAAGTAGGCCTTAATAGCTGTTACTGCTTTTGTGAAAGTGCACATCTTCATGGGCATAATATGGAGGGAATGATGGGAAATAGCTGAGAGGAAAATGGAAAATGTGTGATTAATTAAAAGCATGTAGTTCAGTGACTGAAATTACGCGTTCAACAAATTACTTATAAACTAAACAGTACTCTGAGGATGCAGGATTTGACAATGCAGGCACACATGGAAACACATTTTATACAAGTTACAAGTTAGAGCCTCATCTTGTCCAGAGGTAATATATGGTAGAAGCTGGTTATATGGTCAGTGTGATCTTTGCATGCAAACGTGATAGAATCATGGAATTACCAAGGTTGGAAAAGACCCACAGGATCACCCAGTCCAACCATCCACCCATCACCAAGAGTTCTCACTAAACCATGTCCCTCTACACAATCTCCAAACGTTCCTTGAATACCGCCAGGGCCGGTGACTCTACCACCTCCCTAGGCAGCCCATTCCAGTGCTTGACTGCTCTTTCAGAGTAGTATTTCCTAACGTGCAGCCTGAACCTTCCCTGGCACAGCTTGAAGTCATTCCCTCTAGTCCTATCACTGGGTACACGAGAGAAAAGGCCAACCCCAGCTCACTGCAACCTCCCTTCAGGTAGTTATAGAGAGCAGTAAGATCTCCCCTGAGCCTCCTCATCTCCAGATTGAACAATCCCAGCTCCTTCAGCCACTCCTCATAAGGCCTGTGCTCCAGACCCCTCACCAGCTTTGTTGCCCTCCTCTGGACACGCTCCAGGACCACCATGTCTTTCTTACAGTGAGGGGCCCAAAACTGGACACAGTACTCAAGGTGTGGCCTCACCGGTGCTGAGTACAGGGAGACGATTACTTCCCTGTTCCTGCTGGCAACGCTGTTTCTGATGCAAGAATGCCAGGATGCCATTGGCCTTCTTAGCCCCCTGGGCACGCTGCCTCCTCATGTTTAGTCGAGCATCAATCAGTACCCCCAGGTCCATTTCCTCTACGCAGTCTTCCAGCCACTCTGCCCCAACACTGTAGCGTTGCCTGGGGTTGCTGCAGCCAAAGTGCAGGACCCGGCATTTGATCTTGTTGGACCCCATCCCACTGGCTTCAGCCCAGCTATCCAGCCTGTCCAGATCCTTCTGTAGGGCCTCGCTAGGCAGGCAGATGGACACTTCCAGCCAACTTGGTGTCATCTGCAAACTTAGTGAGGGTGCACTCAATGCCCACATGCAAGTCATCAGTAAAGATATTGAAGAGGACAGGCTGCAGCACCGACCGCTGGGGGACACCACTCGTGTCTAGTTGGCAGCTGGATTTAACTCCATTCACCACCACTCTCTGGGCCCGGCCCTCCAGCCAGTTCCTTACCCAGCCAAGAGTGTACCTGTCCAAGCCATGGGCTGCCAGCTTTTGCAGGAGAGTGCTGTGGGAGACAGTGTCAAAGGCTTTGCTGAAATCTAGGTAGACTACATCAACAGCCTTTCCCTCATCTACCAGATGGGTCACTAGATCAGTGAAGGAGATCAGGTTGGTCGAGCAGGACCTGCCCTTTATGAACCCATGCTGGCTAGGCCTGAGCCCCCGGTTGTCCCACACGTGCCGCGTGATCTCCTTCAAGACAGTCTGCTTCATAACCTTCCCTGGCACCGAGGTCAGGCTAACAGGCCTGTAGTTCCCCAGATCCTCCTTACAACGCTTCTTGTAGATGGGAATCACATAGATCATTTAATCAATCATCACATTTCCACATGGTCACGATAGGGGGTCTTTCACTTCTCTGAATAATGTGCTTCTGCTGACCTTTTGCTAAGCTTTCTGCCTAATCCACCTTTTTCTTACCAGTGCTTAATAGTTTCCTGTTGGACAGAGTGAATCCGCAGGGCTTTGTTGTTTGCACAACAGAAGGGTGTCCTGGATCTTTCCCTATACTGCAGATAGATCCATAATGTGCACAACAGGTTGTGCAGAATTTGATGGTTTGTTTATTTTTTTATTTTATCCTGAGCTCCAGTCTTAAGAGTTACTTCATTTTACAAGTTGGAGAACTCTGCATGTCATTGGTAAGCGTAGATAATTTATTTACTAAACTCTTCTGGTTGCACTGAGCTGGTTTGCGTGTTCAGATCTGTTACAGAACTGTTCTGGCTGTGAGCAATGGTCTCCTGCTATTCTGATGGTGTGTGAGCTTTTGCACCTCACCCAAGTGAAGCACAAGGCAGTAAGAGCACAACAAATAGCACCACAGCTCTCTGTCCATTGCAGAGCCTGCAAAGCCCCATTCATGCTGCTCACGTTGCACAGCAGTTTTTATCTCCTACTCCTGCTTGATGCAACCCGAAATAAAAACATCTTTGCAATTCCCTTTATGTTTTTTTCCCGAGATGAGGCCTTTTCCGGGCTGCGTGAGCTGGAGACTTCAGCACTGACTGCTGGATGTGCCAAAACAAGCCACCTGTTTGTATACAGCCCAGTAACTCCCTTGCACAAACATCCGCCATGCCCTGCTGAGATGTGCTGTGAGGGCCATGCTTACAGTGGTGTGGTCCTCACACTTCTGCCTGCCCTGCCAGCAGGGCTGCTCTCCTTTCTGGCTACCCCATGTCCCAGTGCGGCACTGTCTGAAGGTGGGAAGGGCAGCCTGGGGGCTGTTCTATGGGGGAGGCTGGTGCTCAGCCAGTTCTACAGAAAAGAGGATGGTGGGAATCAGCAGTTGGAGCTGACTGATGGCAGCATGTTCTGGACATTTCATTGTCAAAATGAGAGGCTTACAGGGAATTTAGGGACACGTGCATTGGTGATTTTTTTTAATGGGACTTGTCATCTGTCTTAAAAGTGATAAATCAAAAGCACGAAGGGGTTGCCAGCTTTAGACTGCTCGCTGTGCAGCCAATATTTGCTACAACTGTGATCTTGGAAGGAATAGGTATTGATAAGGAAGGTGGTGTGTACATTTGTTACATGGGAAGGATTCTCTGCGACCTATCCATGGTAGAGAAAGATCACTGTTTCGTGTTCAGGTACAGTGGGAGGTTTGATACAAAACCAGATAAATTAAACTTTAAAGCCTTCCAATTAGATAAAATGAGGAGAGCAGTAAGTGGAGCAGACTGGCACTACTTTGTCGAAAGTGGCCTTGAAGAAAAATGGGCTGAACTGTAAAGAAGTGCTGGAGCTGGCTCAGGGAGTGGATGCATCTTTACATAAAACTGCACATATAACTTTAAAACCAGTGTGGATGAGTGATAAGCTGTTAGAGTTAATTGCGAGAGAAAACAGCTCTAAAATATGGAGGGAGCGGTGGCTGTTGAAGGGGTTGCGGAGCTGCAATACAACTGGAGGATTTGGAGAGCAAAATGGAGAACAGGTAAATGTGGCCATTAAGCTGAAGATAATGTTGGTGTTTAAACACTTTCTGTGCTCAAACAAAACCAAATATGTGCTCTCTGCCCCTCCTGCTGTGTAATTTCCATTAGATGCTTTACCACTAGATGTTGTACTTCCAAGGAATAGTAACACACCTGTGTTGGTTTACCTATTGCACTCAGTATTTATAGTAATTTCTATCAATTATTATATCATAATATTGATACAGCTACTAGAAGATAATGTGTATGATTATGTATTGTGAGCTGTAGTCATAGAGTAATATATATTGAGATGTTGTAGTACACCTATTACATGGTATTGCATGTACTTACGTGTATGTTATATAAATATGCTTGAGAGTGGTACATATTCTGTAGGAGACTCTTACAGGTTCATCATGTGTGCATTACATGACGTGTGGTGCTGCAGTTGCAGCAGTTACAATTCATACCTCATATGCCAGCAGCAGCTGCTGGCCTCCAATACCTGCAGGCTGTAGGTAAATATCTGTTGGGAGATGGCTTCACTCACACGTGCTGCAATTTCAGCTTTGCTATGGGTGTAACTTTCATGCATCTGGTCATGAAGGTGGTGTTCAACATGAGGATGGGTTGGGATGCTTAGGTAACCACCACGTGTATCTCTCTGTATCTCTGTGTATGAGGAACTTCAGTCAGTCTGTTGTGATAATTAGAACCACCTACCTTGGTGTTTTTCAGTTAAAGCAAGCTGGAGGACACCATGCCAGGTAAGGGGTACATGTTGATTGGATTGATGGCAGGCATCTGAAGCTTGGCTTGTTTCTTCTGTCTTGCAATTGGCGTGTGTATTGCTGATTTTTGGCAGTTTGCAGAATGCCTAAATAAAAGAAGACTGAAAACCCGAGTGTGGTTGATAAGGTAGGGGCAGTCCTCTCCCTTTCCAATCTTTAAAGTGTGAGCTGTCTGGATTGGCTGTGTGCTTGCGTCAGCAAATGATGCCCAGATCTGGCTGTGATTAAAATGTGCTTTGGCTGAGTTTAGAATTGCAAGTAAGAATTGCAAAACTAAGCAGGTGTCTTAAGCGAGGCTCCAGGAGGAGGAAAAGATGCTAAATCACAAGGAATAGATAGTCTTCAATAATGCTTTTTTTTCAGTAAGTGTAGTTATATAATGGCATTTTAGTTCATTTCTAATTGCTCACCATTTTCCTTACCACTAAGTAGTACCTGATTTTGCTATTCCTGCTGCATATTTTCTGTTTCAGTCACAAAGAAATCCTTTCTGATGTGGCTCAGTTACATTAAATGTTGTCCCAATAACAGTGAGGAATGCTGAGCAGTGGCATTTTACAGTGATAGAGGTTTTGTGCTCTAAAAATCATAGGAGTTCTTCTAAAAATGCCATCCTTTCATGAGGTTATAGGATAAGGAGAAGTGACTTTCATCCAGAGTCTTCATTACATCCAGAATGTAACTGCACATTTTGCTTTTGCTTCTCCCTTCAACCTGGAAGTACAGGTGGTGCTGAAAAACGGGGCCAAATTTTATCCTATTCGGAGGCAGAGGAAACCAAATGGAATTCAGGACCCTGGGTCTGGGTTGGCTCTAAGTTTCGTTGTGCAGGTGGTTCTCTGGAAATTTACTGGGACTGTTAAGCTGCAAACTTGAGCATCATCAATCCTATTGCTCGGTGGTAGTGGGTATTATGCTGGCAGTAGAGTCTGGGTTTACTGGAGCAGCACTGAATTTTCTTCTTGCTGAACAAGAAGATGATGACGACTTGCTGAAGCATTAAAGCTTTGAAAGATGCAGCTTAGATGAAGGAACACGTTTCTCCACTCCCTTTCTATGGTGGCAGTGGTAAAGGCTTTGTGTTGCAGTGGTAATGAAGAAGTGAGCATAGTCTGGAGTAGTGACTGCTAATACTCATGGCAGTTTGAACAGCTGCATGTTCTGTAAACCTGCTTCTGGTCAATGTTTTTTTTCTTCTGAAGAATTACAGTCATGGTGTTTGCACTTAGGTATCTCATCCAAAGCCTGCCAGAGCTGAAGAAGCACTTGGACAGTGCATGCAGCGATGGGGTTTACTTTTTAGGTGGCCCTTTATGGAGCCATGGGTTGGACTCAGTTGAGCCTTCTGGGTCCCTTCCAACAAGGGATATTTTATGATTCTATGATTTCCTTTAATTGCATTTTTCCCTTCCTGCTTTCCGTAGGGACCATGTTGATGTGTACAAATGTGTAAATAAATAAAACTGTTTTGAGTAAAACAGAATTGATTGCTGTATGTATTAATTGAAACTAGTTGAGAGTCGAAGTGAATTAGATGGCTCTTTCAGCCTTCTTTAAGCTCACAGTCATATTTAACAGATGAACTCTCGTGTTCCTAGAGCGTGAGCCCTGACAAGTCTGGAGGTCCAGCGGTGTCCAGCTGACTTGTGTGCTCTCTGGCAGTTGGGAACCAGCGCAGCGTCTGCCTGCAGCGTTTCCAGTGGTTGGAGGAGGACGAAAAGTGCACAGCCTCTGTTGCATGAAGGTGAGAGTTGGAATTCTGCAGAATTTGTCCAGATTCTGTGCTGACTTCTCGAGAAAGCAGTGAGGAAGAAGATTAATTGAAATCTGTCTCATTCGGGGTCCAAGAGTTGTGGTAGCGAAACCTTCCTTCTGCATCCTTCTTTCTGTCAGTGCTCTCAGCATTGCTTTGGGAGAGCGTTCTGAGCTCGCTGAATGTGAGGCTCTTCCTTTTCACTGATCCACTCCATAAGCAACCTGTGTTGTGATTCATTCATTGAGGATATGGATGTAGCAAAGCCTTACTAATGTTCCAGAACTGTGTTTTGGATACTGTGAGGGCTTCAGGAGTATTGGAAAGCTTTTGAAATCTTCAGGGCTTGCATTATAAGCCTTCAAAATGTAGAAAGCCCAGTTGGGTCAGCTGTGCAGGGTACCAGGGCAGAGTGGAGAGCTGATGACATAATCCAGATAAAGCAAAAACACCCAACCTGCTGTCCATACATAAAGGTATGAGAGTCTACTTGGCCGATTCCCCTTGAAAAGCCTGCAGCTGTTTCCATACCGACTCCCACCCACCCACCCACCTGTGAGTCCAGTGTCACCTCAGCCAGGGGAGCTTGCGTGCACACAGAATGGAAGTGGAAGACGAGCCCCTTTTATTTTAACAACCCTTCCGACCTTTAACAAAAATAAAATGGAGATGGCAGTTGTTTTTCTGTCTTTAAAGACAAAAACCTTTTTTGCACATCTTTTGGCTTGATGACGGGAGCAGGTGTTCTCCCACAGATACGGCTCTGTGCTGGGACCACTGCTGGCTGGTCTGGTGTGTGAAGGGTTGGTAAATGCCCGATGGGGAGCAAAGGTACTGGAAAGGAGTGGGCTGTTAAATCTCGCTGGTACTGAACAAATGTAATAGCTGTGTTCAGTGTAATTCATAGCACATAGGGGGAATTCAGAAGGTATTGTATTTGTAGCTCTTAACGAACAGTTGATTTCCTGACATGAGTAAATCTGTTAAAAAGCTGGGTATGTAGCAAGCAGATACAAATGTCATGGCATAGATTCTGTATTGGCTGACGTGCAGGGAAGAGAGTAATAGCAATGCAGAGACCTCCGAGTATGAAATCCTATAAAGCATTTTTTTGGAGACATCAGTGCTGGGGCCCAATTTGTTGTGCCTTTTATGTAAAACATTTCTGCAGTTCCATTTGTGACCCTAAACCAGGCTTTGTCAAGTCAGACCTGCGGAATATGGGATGGAAGTCTTCATTTTTAAAGCCCCGATGAAAGACACTGAATAACCACAATGTGAATGTCCTCTGCTGTTCTTACCACCAAACGCTTTGGTCCTGGACCTACTCACCGAGCTACTGAAGCGATGTTCAAATGGAAACAGTGATATGCTGGTAGTGTCCCCATCATGGAGGAGCACAAAGGGGTGGTCAAGGGATAGGAGAAGAAAGGAAGAATGTCCTTTGTTTCTTCCCTCTGGGACCTTCAAGAGCTGTTGATAAACATAAAGATAGAAAATACACACATAAAGATAGTAGTTCTAAGGGTTGGAAAAGATAATGTGAGGCACCCAAGGTTTTTCCCAGGTCAGAAAGCTTTGGAACTGTCCCAGAGTTCAGTTTCTGTGATCTTCATTTTGCTGAGCAGTTCATGGCAGCAGAGAGGACTCGTTGGTGTCCGGACAAAGAGGGAAGAGGAAACCAAGCTGTAAAGATGTGTGGAAAAGCAAGGAATTAATTACTGCTTGCACTGGTTGTTTGTCGCCTTACTGCCCTTCTTGCCTCCCTGGAGCCCAGCTGACTTCCTGGGATTGCTGAACGGCTGCCTTTTGCCACCTCCTGCCTGTCGCATCGAACACCAGGGCGAATTGGGTGGGTAAGTTTTTGAGCATTCTTTATTTCAGTGAAATGCATTGAGTGTCTGAGGATAAAAGTCCAAATACCTGCCAAGTGTGTTGCAGCAATCATGGGATTTCTATTTCAAAGACTTTTTCAAAGCCCTTCACAGGGAAAGTAAACAGTGCGTATTAAGAAAAGAGGCATCTAGAAATTTTAAAGAGGGCTAATGTATGAAAACTGCTCCAGAGTTGTCAGTGTGCAGCTTTCTCCATGAGGGCACTCAGGAATTTCGGTGACGATGAGTGCTCCAGGCCCAGCTCCAGCAGCACACCCAGCTTGCACATGCGTGCACGTCATCTTCATTTGGCCAGCCGCTTTCGCTCCATCACACTGCATCATCTTGTGATCTCTTTGCTCCCTTCGTGGGCAGCTTTGCTCAGTCTAGACTCGTTGCAGAGACGTGAACGTATCTCAGCCCAGCAGTCCTCTAATTGGTGCACTGCCTGCCGCGCCGGCACTGCAGGACCAGAACCGTTGCAGAAGAGCTGGGGCTGCGGAGCGCCGGCCCGTGCCGGCGTCTCATTGGTCAGCGGCAGCTCCGGCCCGCCTCCGGCCTGTGATTGGTCAGCGGCAGCGCCGCCGGCTCCGATTGGCTGAGGCGGCTCGGGGCCGCCCGGCTCTCCCCTCAGGCGGTGCTGCACGCGCGGCCCGGGCCGCCCCGCTCGGCACCGCCGCTGCAGCCGCTGTGCGGGCAGCACCGAGGCGGAACTGCGGCAATGAGGAGCGGTGCTGAGGACAGCGGTGCCGGAGGTGTACGGGGGAACGGCTCCGGGCCGGGGCCGGGGAGAGGAAACGTGTGTGGCCCGGGCCGAACCGCCCCGCCCCGCCCCGCCCTCCCCTCCCCTTATTCCCCTCTGCCGTGGGATGCGGGGATTTGGGACAGCTGAAGGACTCGGGGCCTCTACCGCCGCAGCGCTGCTGCCTGCATCCGGGCCGGGCCCCCCCGAGCCCTCCAGCGCTGCTCCCGGTGCCCGCCGGGGCTGAGGTGGACACGGGGCAGTGGGGGAGATGTAGTGGGGATATGGGAGTTTAGGGGGGCTGTGGGGGTTTACAGGGGGCTATATGTTATAGGGGGCTGTTGTGGGAATACAGGGAGGCTGTGGGAGGTCATGGGGAGGATATAGGGAGATAGGGGACTGTTGTGGGTATAGGGTTATACGGGAGCTACGGGGGGGAGGGGTACAGGGTGATATGGGGCTGTAGTGGGCTGTGGGAATCCACATAGGGAGATATGGGGATATAGGTAGCTGTGAGGGGAATATAGGGGGATATGGAGCTGTGGGGGCAATATAGGGGAGTGTAGGGACTATGGGGGGGATGTAGGGCTGATGTGGGGCTGTAAGGGGCTGGGGGGCCTGTAGGGAGGGTTTTCAGGCTAGAGGGGGGATATAGGGAGCTGGGGGGCTGTAGGGGGCTATGAGGGGAGCTATACGGTTCTATGGGGGGGCTGTAGGGGGGCTGCGTGTAGACTACAGGAGGGTTATAGGAGGATATAGGGCAGTAGGGGCCTGTGGGGAGGATGTAGGAATATATGGGGCAATAGTGGGGTTATAGGGGGATATGGGGTTATAGGGGGTTGTGGTGGGTGGTGGGAGGGTATAGGGTGATGGTAGGGTGGAGGGAGCTATAGATAGGGATGTTGTACTATCAGGGGTTGTGGGGAGGCTGTGGAGGACTGTAGAGGGGCTGTGGAGAGCTTTTGGGGGATATAGGGAGATACGGCGCTATAGGGGCTGTATGGGGGATATGGTTTTATAAGGGGCTGCGTGGGGCCATAGGGTGATACGGGGCTTTAGGGTGGGCTATAAGGGGATGTGGAGCTAAAAGGCTCTGCCTTCCTGTCCCCCTTCCTTTCCCGCCAGCTGTGGGTTGCTCTTAGGGTTGGCATTAGTGTGGCAATGAGGAGCAGAATGCAAACACCTCCAAACACGTTGTTACTCCGCAGAGATCTGCACAGTGACGCTGTGCTGCTGACAGCGCTTCTCAACACCAAACCCCGAAACACAGAGCAGCTGCAACACAGCTTTAACTAATAACTACTTTTATTTCAGCTCTACATGTAACACTACAACAAACGTGACAGGCGAAGACCCATCCCTGCGGAGCGGCACTACTCCCTCCACGTTCTCCAGAACCATCGGCGCAACCTGGGCCTGGTGGGCGGCACATCTTCCAGTACGCTGAGGATCAGCAGTGTCTGCAGCACCAGACAGCGCATGGTCGGCTCGCTGTCCTCCTTGGCTCCCTCCAGGGCTGCAATGGAGCGGTGCTGTGTCACCACGTGGGCCCCACATGGCACTTCCTGGGGCACGGGGCAGCGGGGGGGGATGGCTCACCTTTACGGATGTCCGACATCTTCTCCCGGTTCTCATTCCTCAGCTTTCGCCCTAGCAGCCCTGCGCACATGGCTGCTGTCAGCGCTCGCCCGGCCCCGCGGCGCCCAGGGACCTCACAGCATCCCATGGACCCCCACGGTGCTCCAAGGACCTCCAAAAACCCCATACTACCCTAATAGTGTCCCCATCATCCCCAGCAACCCTTCAGTGTCTCAGGGACCCTATGGTGCCCCAGTGACCCCTGTGGTGCCCAGCTGCCCCCAGGGACCCCCAGAGACCCAACACAATGCTTCAGTGAACCCCATAGTGCCCCAGTAATCCCAGTGTTGCCCTAATAACTCCCAAGAACCCCACCATTTCCCCAGTGACCCCCCAGGACCCCCGCTGCGCACCGACCCCACAGCATTCAGCTGGAGGGATGGGGACCCACTGGGGATGGGACTCACCGAGGAAGCGCACGGCCGTGTCCCTCACGGGCACCTGGGGGCTGTGCAGGTGCAGCACCGTGTCCTTCAGGTACTGCTCCGCATCTCTGCCCCTCTTCTGAAGCTGCAGAGAGCATGGTGGGGGTGGCACCCGCAGAATGGCTCCCCGACCCCCCTTCTGCAGGGGAGCAAGGGGGGTCCGGAGGGGTTGAAGGGTGGGGGTCCTTACCAGACAGTCAGCAATCATCCAGACCTCCGCCGCGCTGGCCAAGCGTTGCAGTTGCTGCCAGCCCAGGAGCTTGGCGGCGTGGATCAGAGCTTTCTGAGCAGCCTGGGGGGCAGTGACACAGGGGGGTGTTGGTGGGAGATCCTGGGGGAACCTCCATCCCAAACCTGGGTCAGCACCATAGCCGATCCCGTCCCACAGGTTCTGGGGGAACGGGGTGGGGGATGTGGGAGGGTTTTCCTAACCTTAATGACTGTGTGGGTGGGTGTAGTGGAGGGGGGAACTGGGAGGACTGTATGGGTGGATATGAGGTGGGGGTCTGGTATCTAGGAGGACTGTACACGTGGGCACAGGGCAGGGAGTAGTTGCTGGTCACACCGGATAACCTCGCGACCCCGTGACCCCACAAGCTGCCCCCACCTGCGCCACGTTGGGGATGTCCTCATTCATGTGGATGAAGAGTGGCAGCAGACTCCTCTCCGCCTGCAGCAGCAGCCGCTTCCTGCCTGGCGCCTCCAGCAGCAGCGCAAAGAGCTCCATGGAGCGCCAGCGCACCTCTGCGTTGTCCTGGGAGGAAACACACACGGGGTAGTGCTGAGCTCTGTGCACGGTGCGGGGGCTGCTTGAATGCTCCCCGCTGCCCCGCGTCCCTCACCTCATTGAAGCAGGACAGCAGCTGCACGGCCAGCTGGCTGAGCACACCTCGGATGCTGGCGGGGTGCTGTGCCACAATGTCCTGCAGCAGATGTATGGCCTGCAGTTTGATGTCAGCCCGCATGTCCTGCAGCCACAGCAGCGCGTCGGGTAGCAGCAGCTGCATCCTCCCAGCGTAAAGGTTCCTCAGCCCGCGCAGCGCCAGCTCTCTGCTCCTGGGCTGTTTGCTGCGGATGTATTTCCTGAAGATCTTCTGCGGGCAGGTGTCATCCTCGTGGTGCCCCTGGCAGCTCCACAGCTGCGATGAGTGGCGGTCAGTGGGCGGGAGGGGGCCCATCCTCCCAAGGAGACCCCCCCACACCGTCTCCACACCCACCTCAAAGTAGAATGCCATGGCGGGGACCTCCCTCCACTGCAGCTGGTGGTACTGCAGCAGATTCTGCAGGTGTCTGAAGATGGGTCTGCACTGATCCCGGCAGTTCTTCAGCATCACCCTGTGGGGCAGGGGGAGGGCTGAAGGCGGGCTGGGGGGCTGACCCCACTGGGTCTGGGCTGGAGTAGAGGGACCGGAACAGCCCATGCCGCCCCACAGTGTGCTCTTCCATCTGCCCACCGTGCCTCAGCACCCCCTGAGCACTCTCCTTGTTCCCTACTTATTTCGGGAGCGCTGCACTTGGGGCACCGTGTAGGGCAGTGTGTGGGGCAGTGCGTGGGGCAGAGCATGGAAGGGGTTGGGGCCGTACTTGGCAAGGGAGTGCAGGCCGTTTTGCCATGTGGCAGCGCCCTGCAGCCGCGCCCACAGGTTGTGGGTGTCCATGGAGAACGCCAGGTTGTCCATCTCAGCGCACAGTAGCAAACTGTGGGCCGTCTCCACCACCATCCTGCATGGAAACGAAGCAGCATTGGGTCAGCACAGGGTCGGGGGTCAGAGGTCAGTGAGGGGCCAGGGCACAGTGCAGAGTCAGGGTTCAATCAGAGGTCATCATGCGGTCAGGAGTCAGTGTGGGGTCAGGAGTCAGCAGGGGCTCAAAGGTCAGCGTGGGGTCAGGGGTCAGTGTGGGTGGTGCCGCGGGGTCAGAGCGGGCACTGCGGTGTTACCTGATGGCAGAGGTGGGCGCAGATGGGCGGAATGGGTCCTCTGTGATGGCGGTGATCTCCAGCGGAGCTAGCGGCCCGGCGGACACCAACTGGATGATGAGCACCACAAAGAGCTCCGGGAAAACCAGTCGCACCTGTGGGCCGTACTCCAGGTACTGCAGGAGCTTATGCAGTGCCGTGGCCGCCTGCGGAAAGCACCCGGACAGCACTCAGCACTGAGCTGCTCTCCTGGGTTTGGGGGGGTGGGGGGGAGTGTTCCCAGAGGATCTCCAAACTCACGGCCGTGTGAAGGACGCCGACCTCGGTCTTCTGGCCCAGCGGCACGGTCTCCAGCTGATGCAGCAGCGCCTGCACCATCTTTGGCACCGCATGCACCGAGGACAGCGCCAACTCCCACAGCTCCCATATGTCCCTGCGGCACAGAGCTGTCCTCAGCGGGAGCCCCTCTCTGAGTGGGGTGGGAGTCCTTCTGTATATGGGGTGGGTGTTGTTCTATGTGTGGGGTGAGGGTCCCTCTGCACCACAGGTGAAGGTCCCATGGGGGGTGGTCTCCCTCTCCGTGTGGAGTGGGGGCCTCTCTCCGTGTGGGGTGGGGGTCCCTATCCACGTGGGGTGGAGGTCCCTGTCCTTGGGGGGTGGGGGTCCCCCTCTGCGGGGGGCGGGGGCAGCACACTTGTCGCAGGTGGGCGAGCAGCGCAGCAGGCTGAGTGTCACTGCGCGAGGGTTGGCGGCAGCTAGTGAGGCGAAGCTGCTGCGGATGGTCCTCAGTGCCTGCTCCTCTGTGATCAGCTTCCTGCTCCTGTGGATGGCCGTCACGATGCGCTGCACCTGGAAGGGTTGCAGGGACAGCAGAACTTCACTCCAGGCGTCCCCAGGAGGGACCAAGCGCCCTGAAGTCTCAAATCAGACCGATGCCGTGCAGGACAACCCAACCCAACACAGCCTTCCTGCACGCAACCCAACCCCGTTCTAACTGTCAGGACCCAACCCAACCCAACCCCACCCCCACCTCCCATGGGCTCAGCCCCCTGGCAAGCAGCTCCCGGTTGCTCACATCATTGGGCATAGGGTTGAAGTCAACCGTCAGGATGGCCATCAAGGTGGAAGCCACCTGGGTGTTGTAGTTGCTGCAGTCCCTCATGCCCTGCAGCGCCAGGAGGATGAGATCGGTCTTCTCTGAAGAGTGGAAGTACTTCTCAAAGCGCTGGGGAGGAATGAACGCAGAGGGGGGGAAGGATGTCAGCCATGCTCCCCCCACCCCCTGCGCCCATGAGTCCTGGCGCGACAATCCCTCCTCACCAGCAAAATGACCGTGGTGTTGGTGGTCCAGGTGAGGGAGAACTCGTGGTCGGCTTCCCACTGCTCCAGTTTCCCCTGCTCGTCCAGCTGCCCTTCCCAGCCTGGAAAGGAGAGCAAGGCGCAGGTGCGTGAGCAGTGGCTGCCCTGCAGGGAGCTGGACAGCTGCCCCGACCCCAAGCACGGGGCCATGCGGCAAAGCTCCCCAGCACCATGGGGTTCTTCACTGCTCTGAGCGGCAGCTGACGCAGAGGTCAGCAGCCGTTGCCTTACGGCTTCTCCACAGGACAAATCTGTAGAGGTGACGGAGAGCGCTCAAAGCACAGCGGCATGTTTTGTGCTCCTGGACAAAAGCGCAGCACAGGATGAGGCATCCCACCAGCTGCCCCAGCACGGGCAGGCGGAGCTCGTCATAGCTGGCAGATGGGGATTGTTCCGAGGAGTGACGGGGCTGTACGTGGAGAGCAGAAAGTTGAGCGCACCCCCGGAGTGGGCAGAGCGTGGAAAAGGAGAGACAAAGACTCCACATTATGGGGGTCGGGCCCTTACCTTCTCCTGGCAGTAATGTGCCAGCGAATGGGTCAGCTTCCAGATGCGCCCCACTGCCCTCTGGCGCACGGTCGAGCTCTGCAAGGAGGTGAAGGGCAGCAGCACCTGTGGGAAGAGGAGGTGCTGCTCTGCCCTGTGGTCCCCTGGATTACCCCAGAAGGTTTTTGGGGTGGTGGGGATGGGGGGGGAACACTCCTCCTCTGTGTGCTCCCCATGGGCAAGGCTCACCTGGAAGACGTCTTTCAGCTCCTCTCCGATGCTGGCGCTGGGGTGAATGAACACCAATGAGTGCAGCATCTCATCCAGAGCCCTCAGGGTCTGCAGAACGGACAGGGTGGAGGGAGATTAGAGGGGAGGGGGACGGGGGATGCATGGCAAGACCCTGTTCTGCACGGTAGGGGGGTCCTGCAGCTCCCCGGCACCCACCTTGGAGTAAAGGTTTGTATCCAGGTCCTGCTCTGAGGGAAGCAGGAAGATGCTCCGGAAGCACACAACAAAGAGAGGGATCTTCTCCTCCAGAGCCCCCTCCACCTTGCTGCAAGAACAGGGACAGCGGCGCTGGGAGTGCTGTGCTGCAGGATGGGGAGTGGATTCCCCCCATGGGCAGCACTCTGCAGAGCAGGGGGGGCAATGCTGGGAGGAACCCCTCCTCCATCGGGATGTGTGGGGCAGAGGGAGTCCTGAGAGCTGCTGTGGTCAGATTGGGGTTGGGGTTCGGGTTGGGGTTAGGTTGTTGTTCGGGTTAGGGTTAGGTTATGGTCAATGTTAGAGCTGAGGCCCAGCAGTGCTGCAGGACCCCCTCGGCCCTTTGCCCCTCCCCAAAGGGGGAGAGCAGCAGCCCAGTACTGCCAGGATCGTCCCCGGGGGCTGCGGGGCCATAGAGGCAGTGTGGGGCCATTCAGACACTGTGGGGCCATACAGGCAGTCTGGGGCCATATGAATGCTGTGGGGCCATCCCGGCGTGGGGCAGTACCTGAGGGAGGTGATGGCGGCTACCGCTTGCAGCCGCAGTTCGGAGCTCAGCTCTCTCCGCGGCTCCTCTGCCAGCAGCACCTGCAGCACAGCGGGATGGCATCAGGCATGCAGTGCTCCCAGCACTGGGAGGAGAGGAGCCGCCCACTGCCCCCCCTCCAGCACCCACCGCCCCTCACCATGATGTTCTCCACAAGTTCGTTCCGGCGGCAGAAGATGCGCAGTTCCTGCACCGTGTTCCTCTCTGCTGCGGAGCTGCAGATTGTGCGGATGCTGCACAGGAACTTCATCTTCTTCTCCTCATTCTGAGGCTGCCAGGGAGCATGGGGAGTGTGAACGGGACGGGGCCAGGGGGCACAGCCCTCCTGCGGATGCAATGGGCCTGGGGGGGGATGGGGGACCGCCGTGATGGGAGCGGCCGCTGTCACCTCTGTGCTCCGGAGAAAGGCCTCAATGTTGTCCATCGCGTAACGCTCCACAGCACACATGGGCAGCCCAGAGGCATCCAAGGGGGGAGCTGGAATTGGGGGTAGGAGGGGGATCGGAATTAGAGCTGGGTTTAGAGTTGTGGTTAGTGTTACGATTGAGGTTAGGGTTGGGGTTGGATTAGGGTTAAGGTTGGGGGTGGGGGTGGGGTTGGGTTAGAGTTAAGGTTGGGTTTGTGGTTAGTGTTAGGATTGAGTTTGGGGTTGGGGTAAGGGTAGGGTTAAGGTTGGAGTTGGGGTTAAGGTTAGGGTTAGGGCTGGGGTTAGGATTAAGGTTGGGATTAGGGTTGGGGTTGGGGCTGGGTTGGGGTTAGGATTAAGGTTTGCCGTCAGGGTTGGTGTAGAGGAGCCCAGAGCAAAGCGAGGAGGAAATTCTGCCCTCTGCCGCCCCACGCAGCCCCCATACTGTGCAGAGGGCACTTCCCCCCCTCCTGCCCCCCCAGCCCTGCGGGGACCCTCACTCACCGGGCGGCACAGCAGTGGGCTCCTGGGGGAGTTTGTCCTTCTCCTTGGCCTCAGCGGGGCAGGAGGGGTTTCTCTCCTCCATCGCAGAGGATGAGGGTTGAGGTTGGGGACGGGCCGTGGCCTGGGCAGCCATGGGCGGAGAGAAGCGCTGCGGTTTGCCCCGAGGGGCGGCTTGCACCGCTGCTCTGCTCACGTGCTGTCCCATCTCAGTCCTGACGGAAAGTGAGGGGCACAGCGCTGGCGCTGCTGGAGCTGGGGGGCACGGGGACGCGTCACAATGGGCCCCGCTGTGACCCGCTGCCCCGCCCGCGTGGGGCCCCCGGCAGTGCTCAGCTCTGCTCAGGGCTGCTCAGTTCCCCAGTCTGCGCTGAGGACTGGATATATTATTGCAATTATTTTATTAAATCATTAAAAAAGAGGGCAACGGAAGCATAAAACTCAGAAATTGGAAATACGTGCTTCACATCAAGGCTGAGCTGCTCTGCAGGGGGGTTCAGGATTTCCCTGGTGAGTTCACCAACTAAAGCTGGGGTTGGGGTTGCAGTTAGGGTTATGGATAGGGTTAGGGTTAGGGCTTGGGTTGTGGTTGGGGTTGGGGTTAGGGTTAGGTTTCGGGTTAGGGCTAGCATAGGGTTAGGGTTACGGTGAGGGTTAGGGTTAGTGTTGGGCCTTAAGTTGCGGCTAGGGTTGGGCTCAACATTTGATGTTAGGATTGGGGTGAGGGTTGGAATTAGGTTTTGGTTTAGGCTTAGGGTTTGGGCTGGGGTTGAGGTTACTCTTGGGTTTAGGGTTGTGATTAGGGTTAGGGTGTGGGTTGGGGTTAGTGTTGGGGTTAGGGTTGGGTTTAGTGTTGTGATTGTGGTTGGGGTTCTGGTTTGGTTTAGATTTAGAGTTAGGGTTGGAGTTGGGGTTGGGTGTAGGGTTAGCATTGTGTTAGGGAGCTGGGGAGTGCCAGTGGGGCAGTGAGGCGCAAGTTGCACTCTGTGAAGTCTGCGCTCTCCTTCCTTTTCAAAGCCTGACATGAAGGCGGGGGCCCGGCAGCGGATTTCCAGGGGAGGAATGACATTTCATCATCCTCATCGAAACGTGGGATGGAATCTCAACAAGAACCCCCGTCCCCTGGAAACAGCCAGTCAGAAGGGCACCCTTTGAGCTGGGAACTCCTTCCCAGCCCAGCTTTTCTTGTGAGACAGCTCCTGGCAACCCCCCAGCACCAAACCCAGCTCACCTGCTCGGCCTGCTCAGCCCAAGCTGTGCCCAGCTCACGCACACGCCACAGTAGTGCTTCGGACAGGCTCTCACAGGGTGATCTGTTCCAAGGAGGGCCCAGAGCTCAGTCCCCGCGTGCAGCACGCCCACCAGAGCACCAGCTCTGCTCACCAGCTGTGGCACAAACGCTCCCACCCCTGCAACACTTGTGACCTTAGTGTGCGCCCGCATCGCTTCTGTGCCTTCATCATAAGCAAAGGAAATGGACGCCTCCCAGATCCAAACTTTAGGAAACCAACACCAGGCTCACCCAATGGGGTTAACCAAAGTAAAATAACAGGGAAGCGAGGATGACTCTTGTGCAGCCCAATAAAAACCAGTAATGACCAATACGGCCTCATCGTGGTCAATGGAGTCCCAGAGGAACTAGTAGGATCCAGGCGTGCACACCAGTATGGGCCAGGAAAGACCAGGATGGACTCATAGTGGTCAGTAGACACCCATCGGAAGCCGTAGGAGTGCAAACCACTATTGACCCATAAAAAGCAGTAAGGACCAGCACGGCCTTGTAGTGCTCAATGGAGTCCCATAGGAATCAGTAGAAACCAATAGGAATGCACACCTGTATGCCTCTCTGGTTGAGGCTTTACGCCCCAGGGCCGATGTTGGCCTCCCGGACTATGGCTTTAGGCCCTGGGCCAGTGCCGGCCTCTCCGGCTGTGGACTTAGGCCCGGAGCTGGTGCTGGCCTCTTGTGCTGTGGCTGTGGCTTTAGGCCCCGGGGCTAGTGCAGGCCTCTCGGGATGTGACTTTGGGCCCAGGGGCTGGTGCCGGCCTCTTGGGCAGTGACTGTGGCTTCAGGCCCCAAAGCTGGTGCCAGCCTCTTGGGCTGTGGCTTCACGCCCCAGAACTGGTTCTGCCTTTACGGGCTGTGGCTTCAGGCCCCAGGGCTGGGGCTGGCCTCCTGGGCTGTGGCTGTGGCTTCAGGCCCTGGGACCAGTGCCGATCTCTCTGGCTGCAGTGACAGCTTTAGGCCCCAGGGACGGTGCCAGCCTCTCTTGTGCTGTGCCTACAGTTTTAGGCCCTTGGGCCTGACCTGTGGAACAGCACCTAGCCTCACAGGAGTCACAATGTAAGGTAGTTAATTTAAGGTGTATAGACAGGCGCACGGGGGGCTCACACTGCTCCCGTTGCGCAACCAGAGCTTCCTCCTTTGCAGTGTGCTATTGATAAGCAGAAGCCTTGCCCCCTTTCTACCAAACTCCTCCCAGGTCCTGCCTATTCCTTGTAAACCACTCCCCAGACTCCGCCTCTGAAGTAAGTGTTCCTCCTGTCTTTAATTTCTGAGCAGGGGACCCCCCCCTGTACCGGTACAGGGGTCCCTCCTGTACAAGGACCATCCTGGGGTCTCTGCCTTCACTCAGGCCACTGCTGACCTTCCTGATTAGAGCTTCAGGCTCTGGGGCCCGTGCCGGTCTCTTGGGCTGAGTGTGTGGCTGTAGGTCCCAGGGCCAGTGCTGGCCTCTCTGGCAGTGGCTTTAGGCGCCAGGGAGCGCACAGGCCTCTTGGGCTGGGGCTTCAGGCCCCGGGTCCAGCACCAGCCTCTCGGGCTGTGGCTTTAGGCTTTGGGGCCGATGCCAGACTGCCTGGCTGTGACTGTGGTTTCAGCCCCTGGCTGTAGGGCTATCCTGTTTAGATAAGAGGCCCGCAGTAAAAGGAGAACAGACTTAACAAACATCAAAGAAGCCATGGCCTCTACACAAGGTTGGATTGCCTCGCTCTGGGGATAGGTTGGGATGCAACAGGCAGGCATCAAGATACTCCCCTCTCTCCTCCTTCCAGGCTTATCTCTGTGCAAGGACGAGCAGATGTCCAGAAGCAATGATCTAGTATTGAGTGACCAAGTGTGAGAAGTTAATTATTTAGCAATACATGCTTAGTTAACAACAATTTCTGGTTAGTTGAGTGCCGGGAAGACTGTGAACCTGAAGTCCTCAGCCAATGAGGAACCAGGGGAGAAAGAGATAAGCGTCGAGTAATAGGGCATCAAAGACGTAAGGCTGTTTTCTGTGTGCTCTCCTGCTTGCAGGAGGCCCGCCATTGCAATTGCGAAGAAAATCTGCTTTTTCCGAGATACCGTTCTGATAAATTATTTGGCCCCGCCAACCCTTTTCCTACCGGCCCCGGGGCCAGTACTATTCTCTCTGGCTGTGTTTTTATGCCCCAGGGCTGTTGCCGGCCTCCAGCAATGGAGGGATGCAGCATAGTCCTCTCCATCCTCCTACCAAACTTATCTCTGTCCAAGGATGAGCAGGTGTCCAGGAAGAGAGAGATACCGTTCTCATAAAGTATTTGGATATTTCCAACAATTTGACCTCACTCTTCCCTTCCCCCTACGAAATTTACCAAGACCCCCCCCAGACACCCTTTCCACCCCATAGAAGTCCCCTTTTCCCCCTTCTCAGCTCCCCTACACAATGTCCCCCTCTACCTCCAGACCCCCTTTCCACCCCATGGAAGCCCCGCTCACCCCTTTTCCCCCCCACAACTCCTTCTCTCAGCCCCCACAACCCCTTTCCACCCCCATAGAAGCCCCTCACAGCCCCCCAGCTTCCTCCTGCCAACCCCCTCTCCATCCCCAGACCCCCTTTCCTCCCAGTAGAGACCACATTCATCCCATTTCTCCCCCCTCACAACCCCCGTCCACTCCCAGACCCCCCTTGCTGCCCTACAGAAGCCCCATTCCCCCCTACCCCCCTCTCAACTCCCTACGTTCCCCTCCACAATGCCCCCCACCACCCCAGTTTCCCTTCACATCCACAGAAGCCTCTTTTCCCTCTTTTTCCACCCCACAACTCCTTCTCTCTGCCCCAGACCCTCTTTCCACCCCATAGAAGCCCCCCAGCACCCCCCCAGTTTCTCCCTTTCACCCCTCCCTCCACCTCCAGACCCCTTTTCCACCCCACAGAAGCCCCGCTCACACCTTCCCCCCTAGATTCTCCTCAACCCCCCTTTCCACCCCCAGACTTTCCTTCCACCCCATGGAAGCCCCGCTAACCCTTTTCTGCCCCCCACAACCCCCCCTGTCTGGCACTGGAGTCATCCAGAAGGATCTGGAGATGTCCCTGAAGGGTCTTGGGTCCCCGGTATCCTTGCATTCATTCAGAAGGCGCTGGCGATGTCACAGAGAGGACGTGTAGGATCCAAGGGGTCCTCAGCTGGGTTCAAAGGGTCCTGTTGTCTTCTGCAAGGGTCTGGAGATGAGCCAGGGGGGCCCCAGGAGCTCCTGGAGTCCTCCAGAGGTCTCAGATGGGAATTTTGAGGACAACCCCACATAGTGGCACGTCCTCACTCTGCTTTGTCCCCACGGGACCACCCCCAAAACCTTCTGTTTCTACTAAAATAAATGCCACGTTGATTTCATTGTATTTTTTTTCCCAGCTTCCCTTCAGAAGTGGATGGTTCCCGCCAAACCCCCATGTAAAGCCCCACCCGGGGGAAACAACTCCCCCAGGGCCACCGGGTGACACCAGGCCAACCGTCAGCGGTGCCACCACTGGAACAACCTCCTGTCCCTGAAGATTACACTGTCACTCTGTCACTGTAACCATGCAACTTGGCGCCATCCCAACCCCCGTCTACCTTGAGAGCCCCATCAGCGTCCTACAGCTCCCTCCCAAGCTGGGAGGGAGTGTTGATCAGCCGGAGGGGAGAAAGGCACTACAGAGGGACGTGCAAAGGCTGGCTGGCTGGGCCACGGTAAACTGTATGAGTTTCAACAGGGCCAAGTGTTGGGTCCTGCATTTTGGTCACAAGAAGCCCAGGCAACCCTACAGGCTTGGGGAGGAGTGGCTGGAAAGCTGCCTGATGGAAAGTGACCTTGGTGTGCACTTGGACAGTCAGCTGAATACGAGCCAGCAGTGTGCCCAGGTGGCCAAGGCGGCCCATGGCATCCTGGCTTGGATCAGGAATGGTGTGGTGAGCAGCACTGGGGAAGACGTCCTGCCCCTGTACTCAGTGCTGGTGAGGCCTCACCTCGAGTGCTGTGTTCAGTTTTGGGCACCTCGGTACAGAAGGGAAACCGAGCTACTGGAGCAGGTCCAAAGGAGGGCTACAAGGCTGATGAAGGGCTTGTGAAGGGCCTGGGGCCCCCAGCATAAGAAAGACGCAGAGCTCTTGGAACGGGTCCAGAGGAGGGCCACTAAGATGACCACAGGGCTTTCTTCTCCTCTGAAGAAAGGCTGGGGGAACTGGGCTTGTTCAGCTTGGAGAAGAGAAGGCTCCAGGGAGACCTCATGGTGGCCTTCCAGTGGTGGAAGGGAGGGTGTAAACAGGAGGGGGAATGACATGGGTTGATAGCGATAGGACAAGGGGGAATGGTTTTAAAATGAGACGGGGGAGGTTTGGGTTAGACATGAGGAGGAAGTTTTTCACTCAGAAGGTGGTGACGCACCGGAACAACTTGCCCAGAGAGGCTGTGGACGCCCCATCCCCGGAGGCATTGAAGGCCAGGCTGGATGTGGCTCTGGGCAGCCTGGTCTAGTGGTTGGCCACCCTGCCCACGGCAGGGAGGTTGGAACCAGATGATCTTAGGGGTCCTTTTCAACCCAGGCCATTCCATGGTTCTGGGATGATTCCATGAAATACAGCCATCATATGCGCCCAGGGCCACGGGGTCTTGGAAGAGTCCCTTCGGCATCTGAAGGCACGGACTCAGGTGTGAATGATCCAAATTGTTTATTGCAGGTTCAAACATCCCCAAGTTCTCTCTTTCCCATTTTCCCACCCCCCTTTCCATGTCAAAAAATCATTTGACACAGTCACCCCTGGTCGACTCCTTAAGCGTGCATGCAGGAGCTTATCCATCGGTGTCACGAGTTGTTCGTAGCCACGTGCTCTTCCTCCACCCGGGGTCGTTATCATGCGGTGATCGTGCTTCTCGCATGACTCTTGTTTTTGTCTCCTGGAGGCGTCCTTTGTTCTCAGCATTCCTTTCTCATGCCGTTTATCTATCTTGTTCCGCAGCTTCTAGCGTGAATGTTCTTTCTTGAATCCAGCCCAGTCCCCACTGTCCCTCTACCTCTGCTTTTCTACAGGGAGCTGGCACCCAGGAATGGTGCAGATGGAGTTTTGCAGGCTCAGGGGCAGCTCTGTCTGTCCCGGGCACCCCATGCCCTGCTCAGCGTGGGTAGGGTGTTGGCGGCCTGCGGCGCGGGGCTTTGGACTTTGGAGGCGGAGTCTTGGGAGACTCTGGTCTGTTGCGTATGGGTGGCAGCAAACCAGATCGGCTGGTGGAGGGCTCCTCAGGCAGGCTGCACTCACGGTGAGACGGTGATGCCGCCGTCTCCTGAGGTTCTGCCTGTGCCGGCCTGTCCTTCGTGGCCATCTGCCTCTGCCTGAGTAGTTTGACAGAGTCACGTGGCAGAAACGGGTAGGGTGTTGGCGGCCTGCGGCGTGGGGCTGTGGTCCTTGGAGGCGGACTCCTGGGAGACTCTGGTCTGTTGCGTGTGGGTGGCAGCAAACCAGATCTGCAGGTGGAGGGCTCCTCAGGCAGGCTGCACTCACGGTGAGACGGTGATGCCGCCATCTCCTGAGGTTCTGCCTGCGCCGGCCTGTCCTTCTTGGCCATCTGCCTCTGCCTGAGTAGTTTCACAGAGTCACGATGCAGTAACGGCGGCCGGAATGCATGGCCTTTGGTATCCCTGGACAGGCTGGACTCAGCTCTTAATGAACATCTCCTGTCTTTGATGCGAGATGCCACCTGCCTCCCGGCAACCTGAGAGTGCGAGGCCTTTGCTTTCCACATGGCCGCCGCTCCAGCCTCACGGTCCTCTCCCGCTCCTTGTTCATCTCCGCGGAACCGGACATGTTTTTTTCCCGTTGTTTGGCCCAGGTGTTCTTGGCCTTCGTTTCCTGCCTGGCCCTGCGGCTGCCAGGTCACCGGCTGCTCGCGGGCTTCAGACGTTCTCAGGATCGCTGGCAGCGGACTGAAAAGACAGAGCAAGAGGGGTCTGCTTGAGTGGGTGATGGCTTTGGGGCCGCATCCTGCAACCCTGAGCCAGGACCCTTGGCTGCAACACGGCCTTCCCCACAGACAGCTCACCGGCTGCCCCGTGGCGCTCCTGAGATCCGGACAGGGGCCAGCCCTGTGAGCTGATCCCAGCCCAGAGCCTCCAGCCTCACCTGGACGAAAAGCTCTCCTGCTGTAAGCTTCTTCTGCTTCTTGAGCTTTGTCCAGCAGTACTTGCAACGCTGAAGCGTCTGATGTACGTTGGCACTTCAGCAAACCTCACTGCAATCGGGAAGGCAGAAGACATTCACCTGAAGCCTTTGGCTCAGTGACAAGGGGCGCTCAGGGATTTCCCGTCACACGGTGGTTGCACGTGCCATGGGAAGGAGCTGGCAGCTGCTTTACCTTTCTTGCCCTGGACAAGAGGTGGCAAAGCCCCTTCTTTCTTTTGCTTCCCCTCACCATGGAGATCTCCGGAGGCCTTGCGGAATATCCTGGGCGGTGGTTTGGGTGCAACCTGCTTCTGAAACCTGTGCAGAAAGAGCAGACACCGGCGTGACGCAGTGCTCCGCCAATCCTTTTTGCTGGCCGTGATGTCTGCTCACAGCACATTTTCCTGCTGCGTTAAGGCCACTACTTTCTGGAGTCCTTAGCAGGGTCCCTTGGGGTAGGGCAAGGGGAAACAGTTTCAAAGGGAAAGAGGGAGGATTGAGATTGGATGTACGGAAGAAGTTTTTGGCAGGAGGGTGGTGAGGCACCGGAACGTCTTGCCCAGAGAGGTGGTGGCTGCCCCGACAGTCGTTTGAGGTCAGGCTGCACCAGGCTCAGAGCAACCTCATCTGGCGGTAGGTGTCCCTGTTCCTTGCAGGATCGTGGGACTAGGTGCCCTTTCAGGGTTGCTTCAGGCTCAAATGATTCTGTGATTCTGTGCCATATCGTCACGGGCAGGACAGCCATGGACACAAGGAACAAGCACTACAGAATGAGAGCTGAGCAGCTGCATCAAGCAGCGGCTGCAGCCACAAACATACTCACATGGGGAAGACGACGAGGCGGCCAGAGTGCGTCAGGGAGGCCACCGGTGCCACCCGGGACACCAGCGTGTCCAGCAGCCAGGGGGCCTGCAGGGGAGGAACAGGGAGGTTGTGGGACATCCTTCTGATGGCTGAGGCCCTCAGGACTGGAGGAGCCCAAGGCAGGGAGAGCTGACACCAGCGCAGCACCTGCACAGCCCAAGCAGCTGGCCAGGTCCTGGTGGGCCATGTGCAGTCAGAGCAAGGGTCACGGGACTGCCCGGGCCATGGAGAAACCTCCAGCTCACCTTGAAAACAACTTTTCTGAATTTCTCCTTCCCGGAGAGCTTCTCAAGGAAGTCGTAATAGTATTTAATTCCAAAGCTCAATGCCTTCAAAGAGGAGCACTCCTATGTCTTTCAGGACAAAGGCAACGTTCTCCCCATTCTTGAGGCAGTTGGAGAGGAGGGACACGGTGCTTTGGATGCAGGTCTTCCCTCTCTGCCAGGTCACAGAGGCAGCGGCAGCCACCTCGCTGTATTTCAGGGTCTCCACCTCCCTATGGGCTGAAAAATGCGAGGGACAGAGTTGATCCTGCAGTCGCTTTTCCACAGGCGCTTGCTTGCTTCCCTACAAGTGCTTCTTGCGGCCATCAGCCAGCACGGCCCCCACCTCGGAGAGGGAGGGAGGTCTCCTTCTGAGAAGGGAGGCGGTGGCCTTCTTTGCCCCGTCCGTGAAGCCTGCAAGGGTTCAATCCCGCTCCTACCTGGCAGGGAGTCCTTGTCGGACCCGAGGTGGTGCATGGCTCTGAGGTTCCTGGCCAGCTGAAACACGGGCCACCGCAGAGTCACGGTCCCGTCCGCAGTCCTGATGTCTTTAGAGATGGTGTCGAATGAGCCGAAGGTGGGAATCCAGACCCCCTGCGAGTGGAAGAGAAAGCACTGGGCTGCAGGGTTATGGGCCGGCTGGAGGAAGAGCTGGAGGGGGTCCCACGTAGGGACAGAGCTCAGAAGCCCTCTCCCGCTGCTCAGAGGCACCAGCGGGCAGGGCAGCGGGAGAGGCTTTGGGAAGGAGCTGCACAGTCCTCTCCCTCCCCTTGCCCTCCCAAATGCAGCACAGCAGTCAGGGCGGAAGCAGCCTGGTGGAATCCAGAGGCTTCCCGAGGCTGGGCTCGGCCCTGAGCTCGGAGCCCGCCTAGCACAAGCGATGCTGCCTTTGCAGGAAGCCCACGCTATGCACAGCAGAGCAATTTGGGCTGAGCTTCCTGCTTTGTGTGGAGGGGAAGAGTCAGAGGAACTGCAGGCTGAGCTGGACAGGGAGAGGAGGAAGACGACAGCCAACACACCTTCTGCACCAGGAGGTGCTCCTGTACGTAGGCGGCCACCGCATCCCAGACGGCAACTCGCTCTGGAGGGCAGAGGAAAAGCGGGTCACACTCTGCATCTGCCGCTTCCCGGCGCTCCTACTGCCTCGGGCCGGGAGGGAGGTGGCAGACGGAAAGTGTCGTTGCAGTCCCCAGCCCCACACGGAGACAGCCCCGAGCTGGTCCCCGTGCTGGGTCTCTCCCGCTCAGCGCCAAGATGGGCTGCAGCAGCGCTCCTGTGGTGGCTGTGGACCCGTGTACCTTCGGTGTTGGTGTCTGTCGCTCTGGAGGCACGCCTCGCTGCGGGGCCGGCCTCGCTCGTCCTGTTCCGCCTTGTGCCAGCGGGTTGCTCCGTGTTGGCGCCAGCCATGCCGGAGCTCATCCCTTCAGATGCGTCTGCTCTCGTCCAGATGCTCCTTCAGGGTGCAGGACCCACCACCGTGCACCGCCTTTATACCCCTCCCGGGTGGCCGTGTCACAAACGTTGCCGTGGCGACGCGGTGACAGCGTGGCCAGTGCTGGCCGTGGCCCATTATGACGCAAGACAGCAGCCTGCTGCCCGCCCCGAGTGGGAGTGCTGGCACCTCTCTGTTTTCTCTCTCTTCTTTTCTTTCCTCTCAGGATTGCGTTCCTCATTTCTCTTTAGTAGCCGTTGCCTAAATTGATCTTCAGGCAGTTGGCGCGGAAATCACAACTGTTCCAAAGTACCCTCTACCCGTAACGGTTATGATTTGTTGTTTCGAAAGTTGCCCGGCTTTGCCTGGAACGAGCCGATTCCTTGTCAGAAAGCTCCATCCATTACCCGGCATTGCTCCTCTGTGTCGCTGTGGTGACTCCATCGCGGCCGCCTAGCCCGGCCATCCGTGGGGCAGTGAGGCGCAAGTTGCGCTCTGTGAAGTCTGCGCTCTCCTTCCTTTTCAATGTCTGACATGAAGGCGGGGGCCCGGCAGCGGATTTCCAGGGGAGGAATGACATTTCATCATCCTCATCGAAAAGTGGGATGGAATCTCAACAAGAACCCCCGTCCCCTGGAAACAGCCAGTCAGAAGGGCACCCTTTGAGCTGGGAACTCCTCCCCAGCCCAGCTTTTCTTGTGAGACAGCTCCTGGCAACCCCCCAGCACCAAACCCAGCTCACCTGCTCGGCCTGCTCAGCCCAAGCTGTGCCCAGCTCGCGCACACGCCACAGTGGTGCTTCGGACAGGCTCTCACAGGGTGATCTGTTCCAAGGAGGGCCCAGAGCTCAGTCCCCGCGTGCAGCACGCCCACCAGAGCACCAGCTCTGCTCACCAGCTGTGGCACAAACGCTCCCACCCCTGCAACACTTGTGACCTTAGTGTGCGCCCGCATCGCTTCCGTGCCTTCATCATAAGCAAAGGAAATGGACGCCTCCCAGATCCAAACTTTAGGAAACCAACACCAGGCTCACCCAATGGGGTTAACCAAAGTAAAATAACAGGGAAGCGAGGATGACTCTTGTGCAGCCCAATAAAAACCAGTAATGACCAATACGGCCTCATCGTGGTCAATGGAGTCCCAGAGGAACTAGTAGGATCCAGGCGTGCACACCAGTATGGGCCAGGAAAGACCAGGATGGACTCATAGTGGTCAGTAGACACCCATCGGAAGCCGTAGGAGCGCAAACCACTATTGACCCATATAAAGCTAGTAAGGACCAGCACGGCCTCGTAGTGCTCAATGGAGTCCCATAGGAATCAGTAGAAACCAATAGGAATGCACACCTGTATGCCTCTCTGGTTGAGGCTTTACGCCCCAGGGCCGATGTTGGCCTCCCGGACTATGGCTTTAGGCCCTGGGCCAGTGCCGGCCTCTCCGGCTGTGGACTTAGGCCCGGAGCTGGTGCTGGCCTCTTGTGCTGTGGCTGTGGCTTTAGGCCCCAAAGCTGGTGCCAGCCTCTTGGGCTGTGGCTTCAGGCCCCAAAGCTGGTGCCAGCCTCTTGGGCTGTGGCTTCACGTCCCAGGACTGGTTCTGCCCTTTTGGGCTGTGGCTTCAGGCCCCAGGGCCGGGGCTGCCCTTCTGGGCTGTGGCTGTGGCTTCAGGCCCTGGGACCAGTGCCGGTCTCTCTGGCTGCGGTGACAGCTTTAGGCCCCAGGGACGGTGCCAGCCTCTCTTGTGCTGTGCCTACAGTTTCAGGCCCTTGGGCCCTTGCTAACTAATTCTGTGAATGTCTTCTTGTTTTTCACTCCTTCTTGGACATGTGCAGAGTACAGTCAAGTCGTTTTGAATATCATTTCCTTTGTGGTGATTGGTCTGGTTTCTCATCTGAAGGCTTCAGACCTGCAATTCCAGGAGCTTCCTCCTTTGCAGTGTGCTATTGATAAGCAGAAGCCTTGCCCCCTTTCTACCAAACTCCTCCCAGGTCCTGCCTATTCCTTGTAAACCACTCCCCAGACTCCGCCTCTGAAGTAAGTGTTCCTCCTGTCTTTAATTTCTGAGCAGGGGACCCCCCCCTGTACCGGTACAGGGGTCCCTCCTGTACAAGGACCATCCTAGGGTCTCTGCCTTCACTCAGGCCACTGCTGACCTTCCTGATTAGAGCTTCAGGCTCTGGGGCCCGTGCCGGTCTCTTGGGCTGAGTGTGTGGCTGTAGGTCCCAGGGCCGGTGCTGGCCTCTCTGGCAGTGGCTTTAGGCGCCAGGGAGCGCGCAGGCCTCTTGGGCTGGGGCTTCAGGCCCCGGGTCCAGCACCAGCCTCTCGGGCTGTGGCTTTAGGCTTTGGGGCCGATGCCAGACTGCCTGGCTGTGACTGTGGTTTCAGCCCCTGGCTGTAGGGCTATCCTGTTTAGACAAGAGGCCCGCAGTAAAAGGAGAACAGACTTAACAAACATCAAAGAAGCCATGGCCTCTACACAAGGTTGGATTGCCTCGCTCTGGGGATAGGTTGGGATGCAACAGGCAGGCATCAAGATACTCCCCTCTCTCCTCCTTCCAGGCTTATCTCTGTGCAAGGACGAGCAGATGTCCAGAAGCAATCATCTAGTATTGAGTGACCAAGTGTGAGAAGTTAATTAATTAGCAATACGTGCTTAGTTAGCAACACTTTCTGGTTAGTTGAGTGCCGGGAAGACTGTGAACCTGAAGTCCTCAGCCAATGAGGAGAGAGAAAGAGATAAGCGTCGAGTAATAGGGCATCAAAGATGTAAGGCAGTTTTCTGTGTGCTCTCCTGCTTGCAGGAGGCCTGCCATTGCAATTGCGAAGAAAACCTGCTTTTTCCAAGATACCGTCCTGATAAATTATTTGGCTATTTCCAACATGACTGTAGTTTCAGGCCCTGGCGCTGGTGCCGGCCTCTCTGACTGTGGCTGTGGCTTTAAGCCCCAGGACTGTTTCCGGCCTTTCCGGCTGTGGCTATAGGCCCCACACATCGTGCTGGCCTCTCGGGCTGTTGCTGTGGCTTCAGGCCCCGGGGCCGGTGCTGGTCTCTCTGGCTGTGTTTTTATGCCCCTGGGCTGGTGCCAGCCTCTCGGGCTCTAGCGATGGCATGAAGCACCGGGGCAAGGGCCAGCTGTGGGAGTGGAATGTTGTTTCTGCATTTAGAACTAACGTGATGAGTATTTTATGGTGTCTGCGGCCATCTAGCATCCTTGATTGGTACTAATAATTCTTTCTGGGATTCTCCTGATTCCATCAAGGTGGGGGGAGGGGTCTCTAACAGTCCTCATCACTTGTCCTTTAGGTCAATTTTCCATTCTGATGCATGCGTAGTAGGCAGATGAAGTAATTAGTAAGTACAAAAACTGCTGCTTTTGAATTATAGACTAAAAAGCATATTGTGAGGCTATTCTGTTTTGCCAAGAGGCCCTCGGCAAAAGAACAACAGACGTATCAAACATCAAAGAAGCCAGGGCCTCTACCCCAGGCCGAGCTGTTCCACTCGAGGAATGGGAGGGATGCAACAGATAGCCCTCTCCATCCACTTGAGACAGAGTTCAAAAGAAAAAGGAGAGAAGCAGAAAGATCGTAAAGGGGATCCTTTAGATAACTCGCCCTCCCTTAAAGATCTAAAGCAATGCAAGCGGCAGCGGCCTCTGCAGAGGCGGGTCTTTCCCAACCTGAGCAACGCTACAGTTCTACGCTTCTGCGATTAATGCAAATCACGGTTGAGTGTGCACTGGATTGGTCAAAGAGCTGGGGTTTGTCAAGCGTGTGTGTGCACGGATGTGTGAAAGGATGGGGCTGCACACGTGTGTGTGCCATGGGCGAACAAACCGCTGCGGTGCTTCAGGGAGCACCTCGCTGCCTTTTGCTGCTCCTGGCAGAGCCTCGCCAATATTCTTGGCATTTTGGAGCCCCTTCCTGCTGCTGCCGCTGCTTTGGGGGCACCCACGCCGCTCCACTCTGCCCCTCCCCCAGCCCCACGCCGGCCCATGCCGGCCTCTCATTGGTCAGAGGCAGCACCGCCGGCTGCGATTGGCTGAGGCGCAGCGCGTGGGAGCGGCCGTTGGCGGCCGGCTCGGGGCCACCCGGCTCTCCCCTCAGACAGCGCCGCACCCACAGCCCGGGCCGCCCCGCTCGGCACCGCCGCTGCAGCCGCTGTGCGGGTGTCATGGTTTTATCATTGGTGGTGACTGCAATTCCACATCGTAACATCATGTAGTGCACCTGGAGTTAAAGCATTAATGCTCCAGTTCCGGGCACCTGTCTGAAAGAGAAGAACTACATTCCCAGGGGGGCTTTGCGGTCAGAGAGGAGATAGAACCTCTGGCAAAGTCACCTGATCTCCTCTTCTTCCCTCGGCTCTCGTCCCGACCAGCACGCATCGCCTCAGCACTACTGTAAGGCCTACAGCTTTCAGATACTCTTTCTCTCATTCTATTTGATTTATTTGCTTCAATTCGAATTATATTGTGTTATAGTGTGCTATCTTGCCTTCCAATTCCGTATGTAGTAAATTAGTTTGTTTCTCCTCAGATCGTTGCCGCTGCTTTTAATTATTTTGGGGTCCCCTGTTTCCCTTTTCTGGAGGTGTGGATTTTGCGAAATCCCTCCACCCCGCTGGTCACAGAACTGAGCCGAACCAGCCTGTAAACCATTGACAGCGGGCAGTACTGAGATGGAACCGCGGCACTGAGGAGCGGTGCTGAGGACAGCAGTGCCACAGGTGTTTGGGGGAACGGCTCCGGGCCGGGGCCGGGGAGAGGAACCATGCGCGGCCCAGGCCATACCACCCCCCCCGCCCTCCCCCCCCCTCTGCTGTGGGATGCGGGGATTTGGGACGCTGAAGGGCTCGGGGCCCCCACCGCCGCAGCGCTGCTGCCCGCATCCGGGCCAGGCCCCCCCCAAGCCCTCCAGTGCTGCGCCCAGACCCCACCGGGGCTGAGGTGGACATAGGGGCTGTGGGGGAGATGTAGTGGGGATATGGGCGTTTAGGGGGTTGTGGGGGGCTGTAGAGGGATATAGGGCTGTGCGTGGGTTATAGGAGAATATGGGGCTAGAGGGGGCTGTTGTGGGAATACAGGGAGGCTGTGGGAGGTCATGGGGAGGATATAGGGAGATAGGGGACTGTTGTGGGTATAGGGTTATACGGGAGCTACGGGGGGGATACAGGGTGATATGGGGCTATAGTGGGCTGTGGAGATCCACACAGGGGGATATGGGGATATAGGTAGCTGTGAGGGGAACGCAGAGGGACATGGGGCTGAGAGGGGCCTTAGGGTGGGCTATAAGGGGATGGGGCTATAGGGTGGGCTATAAGGGGATGTGGAGCTAGAAGGCTCTCCCTTCCTGTCCCCCTTCCTTTCCCGCCAGCTGTGGGTTGCTCTTAGGGTTGGCATTAGTGTGGCAATGAGGAGCAGAATGCAAACACCTCCAAACACGTTGTTACTCCGCAGAGATCCGCACGGTGACGCTGCGCTGCCAACAGCGCTTCTCAACACTAAGCCCTGAAACACGGGGCAACTCCAACACAGCTTTAACTAATAACTAATAACTACTTTTATTTCAGCTCTACATATAACACTACAACAAACGTGACAGACGAAGACCCATCCCTGTGGAGCGGCACTACTCCCTCCACGTTCTCCAGAACCATCGGCGCAACCTGGGCCTGGTGGGCGGCACATCTTCCAGCACGCTGAGGATCAGCAGTGTCTGCAGCACCAGACAGCGCACGGTCGGCTCGCTGTCCTCCTTGGCGCCCTCCAGGGCTGCAATGGAACAGTGCTGTGTCACCACGTGGGCCTCACACGGCGCTTCCCGGGGCACGGGGCAGCGGGGGGGACGGCTCACCTTTACGGATGTCCAACACCTTCTCCCGGTTCTCATTCCTCAGCTTTCGCCCTAGCAGCCCTGCGCACATGGCTGCTGTCAGCGCTCGCCCGGCCCCGCGGCGCCCAGGGACCTCACAGCATCCCAGGGACCCCCACGGTGCTCCACGGACCTCCAAAAACCCCATACTACCCTAATAGTGTCCCCATCATCCCCAGCAATCCTTCAGTGTCTCAGGGACCTATGGTGTCCCAGTGACCCCTGTGGTGCCCATCTGCCCCCAAGGACCCCAGTGACCCCCAGAGACCCAACACAATGCTTCAGTGAACCCCATAGTGCCCCAGTAAGCCCAGTGTTGCCCTAATAACTCCCAAGAACCCCACCATTTCCCCAGTGGTCCCCCAGGGCCCCCGCTGCGCACCGACCCCACAGCATTCAGCCGGAGGGATGGGGACCCACTGGGGATGGGACTCACCGAGGAAGCGCACGGCCGTGTCCCTCACGGGCACCTGGGGGCTGTGCAGGTGCAGCACCGTGTCCTTCAGGTACTGCTCCGCATCTCTGCCCCTCTTCTGAAGCTGCAGAGAGCATGGTGGGGGTGGCACCCGCAGAGTGGCTCCCCGACCCCCCTTCTGCAGGGCAGCAAGGGGGGTCCAGAGGGGTTGAGGGGTGGGGGTCCTTACCAGGCAGTCAGCAATCATCCAGACCTCCGCCGCACAGGCCAAGCGTTGCAGTTGCTGCCAGCCAAGGAGCTTGGCGGCGTGGATCAGAGCTTTCTGAGCAGCCTGGGGAGCAGTGACACGGGGGGGTGTTGGTGGGAGATCCTGGGGGAACCCCCATCCCAAACCTGGGTCGGCACCACAGCCGGTCCCGTCCCACAGGGTCTGGGGAAACGGGGTGGGGGATGTGGGAGGGTTTTCCTAACCTTAATGACTGTATGGGTGGGTGTAGTGGAGGGGGGAACTGGGAGGACTGTATGGGTGGATATGAGGTGGGGATCTGGTATCTAGGAGGACTGTACATGTGGGCACAGGGCGGGGAGTAGTTGCTGGTCACACCGGATAACCTCGCGACCCCGTGACCCCACAAGCTGCCCCCACCTGCGCCACGTTGGGGATGTCCTCATTCATGTGGATGAAGAGTGGCAGCAGACTCCTCTCCGCCTGCAGCAGCAGCCGCTTCCTGCCTGGCGCCTCCAGCAGCAGCGCAAAGAGCTCCATGGAGCGCCAGCGCACCTCTGCGTTGTCCTGGGAGGAAACACACAAGGGGGTAGTCCTGAGCTCTGCACGGTGCGGGGGCTGCTTGAATGCTCCCCGCTGCCCCGCGTCCCTCACCTCATTGAAGCAGGACAGCAGCTGCACGGCCAGCTGGCTGAGCACACCTCGGATGCTGGCGGGGCGCTGTGCCACAATGTCCTGCAGCAGATGTATGGCCTGCAGTTTGATGTCAGCCCGCATGTCCTGCAGCCACAGCAGCGCGTCAGGTAGCAGCAGCTGCATCCTCCCAGCGTAAAGGTTCCTCAGCCCGCGCAGCGCCAGCTCTCTGCTCCTGGGCTGTTTGCTGCGGATGTATTTCCTGAAGATCTTTTGGGTGCCGGTGTCATCCTTGTGGTGCCCCTGGCAGCTCCACAGCTGTGATGAGCGGTGGTCAGCAGGCGGGAGCGGGCTCAGCCCCCCATCCTCCCAAGGAGACCCTCCCCCGCACCGTCTCCACACCCACCTCGAGGTAGAACGCCATGGCGGGGACCTCCCTCCACTGCAGCTGGTGGTACTGCAGCAGATTCTGCAGGTGTCTGAAGATGGGTCTGCACTGATCCCGGCAGTTCTTCAGCATCACCCTGTGGGGCAGGGGGAGGGCTGAAGCCGGGCTCAGGGGCTGACCCCACTGGGTCTGGGCTGGAGTAGGGGGACCGGAACAGCCCATGCCGCCCCACAGTGTGCTCTTCCATCTGCCCACCGTGCCTCAGCACCTCCTGAGCACTCCCATCTTGTTCCCTACTTATTTCAGGAGCGCTGCACTTGGGGCACCGTGTAGGGCAGTGTGTGGGGCAGCATGGGGCAGAGCATGGAAGGGGTTGGGGCCGTACTTGGCAAGGGAGTGTAGGCCGTTTTGCCACATGGAAGCGCCCAGCAACCGCGCCCACAGGTCGTGGGTCTCCATGGAGAATGCCAGGTTGTCCATATCAGCGCAGAGCAGCAAACTGCGGGCCGTCTCCACCACCATCCTGCATGGAAACGGGGCAGCATTGGGTCAGCACAGGGTCAGGGGCCAGAGGTCAGTGAGGGGCCAGGGCACAGTGCAGAGTCAGGGTTCAATCAGAGGTCATCATGCAGTCAGGAGTCAGTGTGGGGTCAGGAGTCAGCAGGGGCACAAAGGTCAGCGTGGGGTCAGGGGTCAGTGTGGGTGGTGCCGCGGGGTCAGAGCGGGCACTGCGGTGTTACCTGATGGCAGAGGTGGGCGCAGATGGGCGGAATGGGTCCTCCGTGATGGCGATGATCTCCAGCGGAGCTAGCGGCCCGGCGGACACCAGCTGGATGATGAGCGCCACAAAGAGCTCCGGGAAAACCAGTCGCACCTGTGGGCCGTAGTCCAGGTACTGCAGGAGCTTATGCAGTGCCGTGGCCGCCTGCGGAAAGCACCCGGACAGCACTCAGCACTGAGCTGCTCTCCCTGGGTTTGGGGGGGTGGGGGGGAGTGTTCCCAGAGGACCCCCAAACTCACGGCCAGGTGAAGGACGCCGACCTCGGTCTTCTGGCCCAGCGGCACGGTCTCCAGCTGACGCAGCAGCGCCTGCACCATCTTTGGCACCACATCCACCGAGGACAGCGCCAACTCCCACAGCTCCCATATGTCCCTGCGGCACAGAGCTGTCCTCAGCGGGAGCCCCTCTCTGAGTGGGGTGGGAGTCCTTCTATATGTGGGGTGGGTGTTGTTCTATGTGTGGGGTGAGGGTCCCTCTGCACCACGGGTGAAGGTCCCATGGGGGGTGGTCTCCCTCTCCGTGTGGAGTGGGGGTCCCTATCCATGTGGGGTGGAGGTCCCTGTCCTTGTGGGGTGGGGGTCCCTCTCTGCGGGGGGTGGGGGCAGCGCACTTGTCACAGGTGGGGGAGCAGCGCAGCAGGCTGAGTGTCATCGCGCGAGGGTTGGCGGCAGCCAGTGAGGGGAAGGTGCCGTGGATGGTCCTCAGTGCCTGCTCCTCTGTGATCAGCTTCCTGCTCCTGTGGATGGCCGTCACGATGCGCTGCACCTGGAAGGGTCACAGGGACAGCAGAACTTCACTCCAGGCGTCCCCAGGAGGGGCCAAGCACCCTGAAGTCTCAAATCAGATCGATGCCGTGCAGGACAACCCAACCCAACACAGCCTTCCTGCACCCAACCCAACCCAATTCTAACCATCAGGACCCAACCCACCCCAACCCCACCCCCTCCTCCCATGGGCTCAGCCCCCTGGCAAGCAGCTCCCGGTTGCTCACATCATTGGGCATAGGGTTGAAGTCAACCGTCAGGATGGCCATCAAGGTGGAAGCCACCTGGGTGTTGTAGTTGCTGCAGTCCCTCATGCCCTGCAGCGCCAGGAGGATGAGATCAGTCTTCTCTGAAGAGTGGAAGTACTTCTCAAAGCGCTGGGGAGGAATGAACGCAGAGGGGGGGAAGGATGTCAGCCATGCTCCCCTCACCCCCTGCGCCCATGAGTCCTGGCGCGACAATCCCTCCTCACCAGCAAAATGACCGTGGTGTTGGTGGTCCAGGTGAGGGAGAACTCGTGGTCAGCTTCCCACTGCTCCAGTTTCCCCTGCTCGTCCAGCTGCCCTTCCCAGCCTGGAAAGGAGAGCAAGGCGCAGGTGCGTGAGCAGTGGCTGCCCTGCAGGGAGCTGGACAGCTGCCCCGACCCCAAGCACGGGGCCGTGCGGCAAAGCTCCCCAACACCATGGGGTTCTTCACTGCTCTGAGCGGCAGCTGAAGCAGAGGTCAGCAGCCGTTGCCTTACGGCTTCTCCACAGGACAAATCTGTAGAGGTGACGGAGAGCGCTCAAAGCACAGCGGCATGTTTTGTCCTCCTGGACAAAAGCGCAGCACAGGATGAGGCATCCCACCAGCTGCCCCAGCACGGGCAGGCGGAGCTCGTCATAGCTGGCAGATGGGGATTGTTCCGAGGAGTGACGGGGCTGTACGTGGAGAGCAGAAAGTTGAGCGCACCCCCGGAGTGGGCAGAGCGCGGAAAAGGAGAGACAAAGACTCCACATTATGGGGGTCGGGCCCTTACCTTCTCCTGGCAGTAATGTGCCAGCGAATGAGTCAGCTTCCAGATGCGCCCCACTGCCCTCTGGCGCACGGTCGAGCTCTGCAAGGAGGTGAAGGGCAGCAGCACCTGTGGGAAGAGGAGGTGCTGCTCTGCCCTGTGGTCCCCTGGATCACCCCAGAAGGTTTTTGGGGTGGTGGGGATGGGGGGGGAACACTCTTCCTCTGTGTGGTCCCCATGGGCAAGGCTCACCTGGAAGACGTCTTTCAGCTCCTCTCCGATGCTGGTGCTGGGGTGAATGAACACCAATGAGTGCAGCATCTCATCCAGAGCCCTCAGGGTCTGCAGAACGGACAGGGTGGAGGGAGATTAGAGGGGAGGGGGACGGGGGATGCATGGCAAGACCCTGTTCTGCAAGGCAGGGGGGTCCTGTAGCTCCCTGGCACCCACCTTGGAGTAAAGGTTTGTGTCCAGGTCCTGCTCTGAGGGAAGCAGGAAGATGCTCCGGAAGCACACAACAAAGAGAGGGATCTTCTCCTCCAGAGCCCCCTCCACCTTGCTGCAAGAACAGGGACAGCGGCGCTGGGAGTGCTGTGCTGCAGGATGGGGAGTGGATCCCCCCATGGGCAGCACTCTGCAGAGCAGGGGGGGCATTGCTGGGAGGAACCCCTCCTCCATCGGGATGTGTGGGGCAGAGGGAGTCCTGAGAGCTGCTGTGGTCAGATTGGGGTTGGGGTTCGGGTTGGGGTTAGGTTGTTGTTCGGGTTAGGGTTAGGTTATGGTCAATGTTAGAGCTGAGGCCCAGCAGTGCTGCAGGACCCCCTCGGCCCTTTGCCCCGCCCCAAAGGGGGAGAGCAGCAGCCCAGTACTGCCAGGATCGTCCCCGGGGGCTGTGGGGCCATACAGGCAGTGTGGGGCCATTCAGACACTGTGGGGCCATACAGGCAGTCTGGGGCCATATGAATGCTGTGGGGCCATCCCGGTGTGGGGCAGTACCTGAGGGAGGTGATGGCGGCTACCGCTTGCAGCCGCAGTTCGGAGCTCAGCTCTCTCCGCGGCTCCTCTGCCAGCAGCACCTGCAGCACAGCGGGATGGCATCAGGCATGCAGTGCTCCCAGCACTGGGAGGAGAGGAGCCGCCCACTGCCCCCCCTCCAGCACCCACCGCCCCTCACCATGATGTTCTCCACAAGTTCATTCCGGCGGCAGAAGATGCGCAGTTCCTGCACCGTGTTCCTCTCTGCTGCGGAGCCACAGATGGTGCGGATGCTGCACAGGAACTTCATCTTCTTCTCCTCATTCTGAGGCTGCCAGCGAGCGTGGGGAGTGTGAGCGGGGGGGTGGGGCCAGGGGGCACAGCCCTCCTGCGGATGCAATGGGCCTGGGGGGGGATGGGGGACCGCCGTGATGGGAGTGGCTGCTGTCACCTCTGTGCTCCGGAGAAAGGCCTCAATGTTGTCCATCGCGTAACGCTCCACAGCACACATGGGCAGCCCAGAGGCATCCAAGGGGGGAGCTGGAATTGGGGGTAGGAGGGGGATTCGGAATTAGAGCTGGGTTTAGAGTTGTGGTTAGTGTTACGATTGAGGTTAGGGTTGGGGTTGGATTAGGGTTAAGGTTGGGGGTGGGGGTGGGTTAGAGTTAAGGTTGGGGTTGTGGTTAGTGTTAGGATTGAGTTTGGGGTTGGGGCTACGGGTAGAGTTAAGGTTGGGGTTGGGTTCAGGTTAGGGTTAGGGCTGGGGTTAGGATTAAGGTTGGGATTAGGGTTGGGGTTGGGGCTGGGTTGGGGTTAGGATTAAGGTTTGCCGTCAGGGTTGGTGTAGAGGAGCCCGGAGCAAAGCGAGGAGAGAAGGGAACTCTGCCCTCTGCCGCCCCACGCAGCCCCCACACTGTGCAGAGGGCGCTTCCCACCCCCAGCCCTGTGGGGACCCTCACTCACCGGGCGGCACAGAAGTGGGCTCCTGGGGGAGTTTGTCCTTCTCCTTGGCCTCAGCAGGGCACGAGGGGTTTCTCTCCTCCATCGCAGAGGATGAGGGCTGAGGTTGGGGACGGGCCGTGGCCTGGGCAGCCATGGGCGGAGAGAAGTGCTGCGGTTTGCCCCGAGGGGCGGCTTGCACCGCTGCTCTGCTCGCGTGCTGTCCCATCTCAGTCCTGACGGAAAGTGAGGGGCACAGCGCTGGCGCTGCTGGAGCTGGGGGGCACGGGGACGCGTCACAATGGGCCCCGCTGTGACCCGCTGCCCCGCCCGCGTGGGGCCCCCGGCAGTGCTCAGCTCTGCTCAGGGCTGCTCAGTTCCCCAGTCTGCGCTGAGGACTGGATATATTATTGCAATTATTTTATTAAATCATTAAAAAAGAGGGCAACGGAAGCATAAAACTCAGAAATTGGAAATACGTGCTTCACATCAAGGCTGAGCTGCTCTGCAGGGGGGTTCAGGATTTCCCTGGTGAGTTCACCAACTAAAGCTGGGGTTGGGGTTGCAGTTAGGGTTATGGATAGGGTTAGGGTTAGGGCTTGGGTTGTGGTTGGGGTTGGGGTTAGGGTTAGGTTTCGGGTTAGGGCTAGCATAGGGTTAGGGTTACGGTGAGGGTTAGGGTTAGTGTTGGGCCTTAAGTTGCGGCTAGGGTTGGGCTCAACATTTGATGTTAGGATTGGGGTGAGGGTTGGAATTAGGTTTTGGTTTAGGCTTAGGGTTTGGGCTGGGGTTGAGGTTACTCTTGGGTTTAGGGTTGTGATTAGGGTTAGGGTGTGGGTTGGGGTTAGTGTTGGGGTTAGGGTTGGGTTTAGTGTTGTGATTGTGGTTGGGGTTCTGGTTTGGTTTAGATTTAGAGTTAGGGTTGGAGTTGGGGTTGGGTGTAGGGTTAGCATTGTGTTAGGGAGCTGGGGAGTGCCAGTGGGGCAGTGAGGCGCAAGTTGCGCTCTGTGAAGTCTGCGCTCTCCTTCCTTTTCAAAGCCTGACATGAAGGCGGGGGCCCGGCAGCGGATTTCCAGGGGAGGAATGACACTTTATCATCCTCATCGAAAAGTGGGATGGAATCTCAACAAGAACCCCCGTCCCCTGGAAACAGCCAGTCAGAAGGGCACCCTTTGAGCTGGGAACTCCTCCCCAGCCCAGCTTTTCTTGTGAGACAGCTCCTGGCAACCCCCCAGCACCAAACCCAGCTCACCTGCTCGGCCTGCTCAGCCCAAGCTGTGCCCAGCTCGCGCACACGCCACAGTGGTGCTTCGGACAGGCTCTCACAGGGTGATCTGTTCCAAGGAGGGCCCAGAGCTCAGTCCCCGCGTGCAGCACGCCCACCAGAGCACCAGCTCTGCTCACCAGCTGTGGCACAAACGCTCCCACCCCAGCAACACTTGTGACCTTAGTGTGCGCCCGCATCGCTTCTGTGCCTTCATCATAAGCAAAGGAAATGGACGCCTCCCAGATCCAAACTTTAGGAAACCAACACCAGGCTCACCCAATGGGGTTAACCAAAGTAAAATAACAGGGAAGCGAGGATGACTCTTGTGCAGCCCAATAAAAACCAGTAATGACCAATACGGCCTCATCGTGGTCAATGGAGTCCCAGAGGAACTAGTAGGATCCAGGCGTGCACACCAGTATGGGCCAGGAAAGACCAGGATGGACTCATAGTGGTCAGTAGACACCCATCGGAAGCCGTAGGAGCGCAAACCACTATTGACCCATATAAAGTAGTAAGGACCAGCACGGCCTTGTAGTGCTCAATGGAGTCCCATAGGAATCAGTAGAAACCAATAGGAATGCACACCTGTATGCCTCTCTGGTTGAGGCTTTACGCCCCAGGGCCGATGTTGGCCTCCCGGACTATGGCTTTAGGCCCTGGGCCAGTGCCGGCCTCTCCGGCTGTGGACTTAGGCCCGGAGCTGGTGCTGGCCTCTTGTGCTGTGGCTGTGGCTTTAGGCCCCAAAGCTGGTGCCAGCCTCTTGGGCTGTGGCTTCAGGCCCCAAAGCTGGTGCCAGCCTCTTGGGCTGTGGCTTCACGTCCCAGGACTGGTTCTGCCCTTTTGGGCTGTGGCTTCAGGCCCCAGGGCCGGGGCTGCCCTTCTGGGCTGTGGCTGTGGCTTCAGGCCCTGGGACCAGTGCCGGTCTCTCTGGCTGCGGTGACAGCTTTAGGCCCCAGGGACGGTGCCAGCCTCTCTTGTGCTGTGCCTACAGTTTCAGGCCCTTGGGCCCTTGCTAACTAATTCTGTGAATGTCTTCTTGTTTTTCACTCCTTCTTGGACATGTGCAGAGTACAGTCAAGTCGTTTTGAATATCATTTCCTTTGTGGTGATTGGTCTGGTTTCTCATCTGAAGGCTTCAGACCTGCAATTCCAGGAGCTTCCTCCTTTGCAGTGTGCTATTGATAAGCAGAAGCCTTGCCCCCTTTCTACCAAACTCCTCCCAGGTCCTGCCTATTCCTTGTAAACCACTCCCCAGACTCCGCCTCTGAAGTAAGTGTTCCTCCTGTCTTTAATTTTTGAGCAGGGGACCCCCCCCTGTACCGGTACAGGGGTCCCTCCTGTACAAGGACCATCCTAGGGTCTCTGCCTTCACTCAGGCCACTGCTGACCTTCCTGATTAGAGCTTCAGGCTCTGGGGCCCGTGCCGGTCTCTTGGGCTGAGTGTGTGGCTGTAGGTCCCAGGGCCAGTGCTGGCCTCTCTGGCAGTGGCTTTAGGCGCCAGGGAGTGCGCTGGCCTCTTGGGCTGGGGCTTCAGGCCCCGGGTCCAGCACCAGCCTCTCGGGCTGTGGCTTTAGGCTTTGGGGCCGATGCCAGACTGCCTGGCTGTGACTGTGGTTTCAGCCCCTGGCTGTAGGGCTATCCTGTTTAGACAAGAGGCCCGCAGTAAAAGGAGAACAGACTTAACAAACATCAAAGAAGCCATGGCCTCTACACAAGGTTGGATTGCCTCGCTCTGGGGATAGGTTGGGATGCAACAGGCAGGCATCAAGACACTCCCCTCTCTCCTCCTTCCAGGCTTATCTCTGTGCAAGGACGAGCAGATGTCCAGAAGCAATGATCTAGTATTGAGTGACCAAGTGTGAGAAGTTAATTATTTAGCAATACGTGCTTAGTTAACAACAATTTCTGGTTAGTTGAGTGCCGGGAAGACTGTGAACCTGAAGTCCTCAGCCAATGAGGAACCAGGGGAGAAAGAGATAAGCGTCGAGTAATAGGGCATCAAAGACGTAAGGCTGTTTTCTGTGTGCTCTCCTGCTTGCAGGAGGCCCGCCATTGCAATTGCGAAGAAAATCTGCTTTTTCCGAGATACCGTTCTGATAAATTATTTGGCCCCGCCAACCCTTTTCCTACCGGCCCCGGGGCCAGTACTATTCTCTCTGGCTGTGTTTTTATGCCCCAGGGCTGTTGCCGGCCTCCAGCAATGGAGGGATGCAGCATAGTCCTCTCCATCCTCCTACCCAACTTATCTCTGTCCAAGGATGAGCAGGTGTCCAGGAAGAGAGAGATACCGTTCTCATAAAGTATTTGGATATTTCCAACAATTTGACCTCACTCTTCCCTTCCCCCTACGAAATCCACCAAGATCCCCCCCCAGACACCCTTTCCACCCCATAGAAGTCCCCTTTCCCCCTTCTCAGCTCCCCTACACAATGTCCCCCTCTACCTCCAGACCCCCTTTCCACCCCATGGAAGCCCTGCTCACCCCTTTTCCCCCCCACAACTCCTTCTCTCAGCCCCCACAACCCCTTTCCACCCCCATAGAAGCCCCTCACAGCCCCCCAGCTTCCTCCTGCCAACCCCCTCTCCATCCCCAGACCCCCTTTCCTCCCAGTAGAGACCACATTCATTCCATTTCTCCCCCCTCACAACCCCCGTCCACTCCCAGACCCCCCTTGCTGCCCTACAGAAGCCCCATTCCCCCCTACCCCCCTCTCAACTCCCTACGTTCCCCTCCACAATGCCCCCCACAACCCCAGTTTCCCTTCACATCCACAGAAGCCTCTTTTCCCTCTTTTTCCACCCCACAACTCCTTCTCTCTGCCCCAGACCCTCTTTCCACCCCATAGAAGCCCCCCAGCACCCCCCCAGTTTCTCCCTTTCACCCCTCCCTCCACCTCCAGACCCCTTTTCCACCCCACAGAAGCCCCGCTCACACCTTCCCCCCTAGATTCTCCTCAACCCCCCTTTCCACCCCCAGACTTTCCTTCCACCCCATGGAAGCCCCGCTAACCCTTTTCTGCCCACCACAACCCCCCCTGTCTGGCACGGGAGTCATCCAGAAGGACCTGGAGATGTCCCTGAAGGGTCTTGGGTCCCCGGTATCCTTGCATTCATTCAGAAGGCGCTGGCGATGTCACAGAGAGGACGTGTAGGATCCAAGGGGTCCTCAGCTGGGTTCAAAGGGTCCTGTTGTCTTCTGCAAGGGTCTGGAGATGAGCCAGGGGGGCCCCAGGAGCTCCTGGAGTCCTCCAGAGGTCTCAAATGGGAATTTTGAGGACAACCCCACATAGTGGCACGTCCTCACTCTGCTTTGTCCCCACGGGACCCCCCCCAAAACCTTCTGTTTCTACTAAAATAAATGCCACGTTGATTTGATTGTATTTTTTTTCCCAGCTTCCCTTCAGAAGTGGATGGTTCCCGCCAAACCCCCGTGTAAAGCCCCACCCGGGGGAAACAACTCCCCCCAGGGCCACCGGGTGACACCAGGCCAACCGTCAGCGGTGCCACCACTGGAACAACCTCCTGTCCCTGAAGATTACACTGTCACTCTGTCACTGTAACCATGCAACTTGGCGCCATCCCAACCCCCGTCTACCTTGAGAGCCCCATCAGCGTCCTACAGCTCCCTCCCAAGCTGGGAGGGAGTGTTGATCAGCCGGAGGGGAGAAAGGCACTACAGAGGGACGTGCAAAGGCTGGCTGGCTGGGCCACGGTAAACTGTATGAGTTTCAACAGGGCCAAGTGTTGGGTCCTGCATTTTGGTCACAAGAAGCCCAGGCAACCCTACAGGCTTGGGGAGGAGTGGCTGGAAAGCTGCCTGATGGAAAGTGACCTTGGTGTGCACTTGGACAGTCAGCTGAATACGAGCCAGCAGTGTGCCCAGGTGGCCAAGGCGGCCCATGGCATCCTGGCTTGGATCAGGAATGGTGTGGTGAGCAGCACTGGGGAAGACGTCCTGCCCCTGTACTCAGTGCTGGTGAGGCCTCACCTCGAGTGCTGTGATCAGTTTTGGGCACCTCGGTACAGAAGGGAAACCGAGGTACTGGAGCAGGTCCAAAGAAGGGCTACAAGGCTGATGAAGGGCTTGTGAAGGGCCTGGGGCCCCCAGCATAAGAAAGACGCAGAGCCCTTGGAACGGGTCCAGAGGAGGGCCACTAAGATGACCACAGGGCTTTCTTCTCCTCTGAAGAAAGGCTGGGGGAACTGGGCTTGTTCAGCTTGGAGAAGAGAAGGCTCCAGGGAGACCTCATGGTGGCCTTCCAGTGGTGGAAGGGAGGGTGTAAACAGGAGGGGGAATGACATGGGTTGATAGCGATAGGACAAGGGGGAATGGTTTTAAAATGAGACGGGGGAGGTTTGGGTTAGACATGAGGAGGAAGTTTTTCACTCAGAAGGTGGTGACGCACCGGAACAACTTGCCCAGAGAGGCTGTGGACGCCCCATCCCCGGAGGCATTGAAGGCCAGGCTGGATGTGGCTCTGGGCAGCCTGGTCTAGTGGTTGGCCACCCTGCCCACGGCAGGGAGGTTGGAACCAGATGATCTTAGGGGTCCTTTTCAACCCAGGCCATTCCATGGTTCTGGGATGATTCCATGAAATACAGCCATCATATGCGCCCAGGGCCACGGGGTCTTGGAAGAGTCCCTTCGGCATCTGAAGGCACGGACTCAGGTGTGAATGATCCAAATTGTTTATTGCAGGTTCAAACATCCCCAAGTTCTCTCTTTCCCATTTTCCCACCCCCCTTTCCATGTCAAAAAATCATTTGACACAGTCACCCCTGGTCGACTCCTTAAGCGTGCATGCAGGAGCTTATCCATCGGTGTCACGAGTTGTTCGTAGCCACGTGCTCTTCCTCCACCCGGGGTCGTTATCATGCGGTGATCGTGCTTCTCGCATGACTCTTGTTTTTGTCTCCTGGAGGCGTCCTTTGTTCTCAGCATTCCTTTCTCATGCCGTTTATCTATCTTGTTCCGCAGCTTCTAGCGTGAATGTTCTTTCTTGAATCCAGCCCAGTCCCCACTGTCCCTCTACCTCTGCTTTTCTACAGGGAGCTGGCACCCAGGAATGGTGCAGATGGAGTTTTGCAGGCTCAGGGGCAGCTCTGTCTGTCCCGGGCACCCCATGCCCTGCTCAGCGTGGGTAGGGTGTTGGCGGCCTGCGGCGCGGGGCTTTGGACTTTGGAGGCGGAGTCTTGGGAGACTCTGGTCTGTTGCGTATGGGTGGCAGCAAACCAGATCGGCTGGTGGAGGGCTCCTCAGGCAGGCTGCACTCACGGTGAGACGGTGATGCCGCCGTCTCCTGAGGTTCTGCCTGTGCCGGCCTGTCCTTCGTGGCCATCTGCCTCTGCCTGAGTAGTTTGACAGAGTCACGTGGCAGAAACGGGTAGGGTGTTGGCGGCCTGCGGCGCGGGGCTGTGGTCCTTGGAGGCGGAGTCTTGGGAGACTCTGGTCTGTTGCGTATGGGTGGCAGCAAACCAGATCTGCAGGTGGAGGGCTCCTCAGGCAGGCTGCACTCACGGTGAGACGGTGATGCCGCCATCTCCTGAGGTTCTGCCTGCGCCGGCCTGTCCTTCTTGGCCATCTGCCTCTGCCTGAGTAGTTTGACAGAGTCACGTGGCAGTAACGGTGGCCGGAATGCGTGGCCTTTGGTATCCCTGGACAGGCTGGACTCAGCTCTTAATGAACATCTCCTGTCTTTGATGTGAGATGCCACCTGCCTCCCGGCAACCTGAGGGTGCGAGGCCTTTGCTTTCCACATGGCCGCCGCTCCAGCCTCACGGTCCTCTCCCGCTCCTTGTTCATCTCCGCGGAACCGGACATGTTTTTTTCCCGTTGTTTGGCCCAGGTGTTCTTGGCCTTCGTTTCCTGCCTGGCCCTGCGGCTGCCAGGTCACCGGCTGCTCGCGGGCTTCAGACGTTCTCAGGATCGCGGGCAGCGGACTGAAAACACAGAGCAAGAGGGGTCTGCTTGAGTGGGTGATGGCTTTGGGGCCGCATCCTGCAACCCTGAGCCAGGACCCTTGGCTGCAACACGGCCTTCCCCACAGACAGCTCACCGGCTGCCCCATGGCGCTCCTGAGATCCGGACAGGGGCCAGCCCTGTGAGCTGATCCCAGCCCAGAGCCTCCAGCCTCACCTGGACGAAAAGCTCTCCTGCTGTAAGCTTCTTCTGCTTCTTGAGCTTTGTCCAGCAGTACTTGCAACGCTGAAGCGTCTGATGTACGTTGGCACTTCAGCAAACCTCACTGCAATCGGGAAGGCAGAAGACATTCACCTGAAGCCTTTGGCTCAGTGACAAGGGGCGCTCAGGGATTTCCCGTCACACGGTGGTTGCACGTGCCATGGGAAGGAGCTGGCAGCTGCTTTACCTTTCTTGCCCTGGACAAGAGGTGGCAAAGCCCCTTCTTTCTTTTGCTTCCCCTCACCATGGAGATCTCCGGAGGCCTTGCGGAATATCCTGGGCGGTGGTTTGGGTGCAACCTGCTTCTGAAACCTGTGCAGAAAGAGCAGACACCGGCGTGACGCAGTGCTCCGCCAATCCTTTTTGCTGGCCGTGATGTCTGCTCACAGCACATTTTCCTGCTGCGTTAAGGCCACTACTTTCTGGAGTCCTTAGCAGGGTCCCTTGGGGTAGGGCAAGGGGAAACAGTTTCAAAGGGAAAGAGGGAGGATTGAGATTGGATGTACGGAAGAAGTTTTTGGCAGGAGGGTGTTGAGGCACCGGAACGTCTTGCCCAGAGAGGTGGTGGCTGCCCCGACAGTCGTTTGAGGTCAGGCTGCACCAGGCTCAGAGCAACCTCATCTGGCGGTAGGTGTCCCTGTTCCTTGCAGGATCGTGGGACTAGGTGCCCTTTCAGGGTTGCTTCAGGCTCAAATGATTCTGTGATTCTGTGCCATATCGTCACGGGCAGGACAGCCATGGACACAAGGAACAAGCACTACAGAATGAGAGCTGAGCAGCTGCATCAAGCAGCGGCTGCAGCCACAAACATACTCACATGGGGAAGACGACGAGGCGGCCAGAGTGCGTCAGGGAGGCCACCGGTGCCACCCGGGACACCAGCGTGTCCAGCAGCCAGGGGGCCTGCAGGGGAGGAACAGGGAGGTTGTGGGACATCCTTCTGATGGCTGAGGCCCTCAGGACTGGAGGAGCCCAAGGCAGGGAGAGCTGACACCAGCGCAGCACCTGCACAGCCCAAGCAGCTGGCCAGGTCCTGGTGGGCCATGTGCAGTCAGAGCAAGGGTCACGGGACTGCCCGGGCCATGGAGAAACCTCCAGCTCACCTTGAAAACAACTTTTCTGAATTTCTCCTTCCCGGAGAGCTTCTCAAGGAAGTCGTAATAGTATTTAATTCCAAAGCTCATGCCTTCAAAGAGGAGCACTCCTATGTCTTTCAGGACAAAGGCAACGTTCTCCCCATTCTTGAGGCAGTTGGAGAGGAGGGACACGGTGCTTTGGATGCAGGTCTTCCCTCTCTGCCAGGTCACAGAGGCAGCGGCAGCCACCTCGCTGTATTTCAGGGTCTCCACCTCCCTATGGGCTGAAAAATGTGAGGGACAGAGTTGATCCTGCAGTCGCTTTTCCACAGGCGCTTGCTTGCTTCCCTACAAGTGCTTCTTGCGGCCATCAGCCAGCACGGCCCCCACCTCGGAGGGGGAGGGAGGTCTCCTTCTGAGAAGGGAGGCAGTGGCCTTCTTTGCCCCGTCCGTGAAGCCTGCAAGGGTTCAATCCCGCTCCTACCTGGCAGGGAGTCCTTGTCGGACCCGAGGTGGTGCATGGCTCTGAGGTTCCTGGCCAGCTGAAACACGGGCCACCGCAGAGTCACGGTCCCGTCCGCAGTCCTGATGTCTTTAGAGATGGTGTCGAATGAGCCGAAGGTGGGAATCCAGACCCCCTGCGAGTGGAAGAGAAAGCACGGGCTGCAGGGTTATGGGCCGGCTGGAGGAAGAGCTGGAGGGGGTCCCACGTAGGGACAGAGCTCAGAAGCCCTCTCCCGCTGCTCAGAGGCACCAGCGGGCAGGGCAGCGGGAGAGGCTTTGGGAAGGAGCTGCACAGTCCTCTCCCTCCCCTTGCCCTCCCAAATGCAGCACAGCAGTCAGGGCGGAAGCAGCCTGGTGGAATCCAGAGGCTTCCCGAGGCTGGGCTCGGCCCTGAGCTCGGAGCCCGCCTAGCACAAGCGATGCTGCCTTTGCAGGAAGCCCACGCTATGCACAGCAGAGCAATTTGGGCTGAGCTTCCTGCTTTGTGTGGAGGGGAAGAGTCAGAGGAACTGCAGGCTGAGCTGGACAGGGAGAGGAGGAAGACGACAGCCAACACACCTTCTGCACCAGGAGGTGCTCCTGTACGTAGGCGGCCACCACATCCCAGACGGCAACTCGCTCTGGAGGGCAGAGGAAAAGCGGGTCACACTCTGCATCTGCCGCTTCCCGGCGCTCCTACTGCCTCGGGCCGGGAGGGAGGTGGCAGACGGAAAGTGTCGTTGCAGTCCCCAGCCCCACACGGAGACAGCCCCGAGCTGGTCCCCGTGCTGGGTCTCTCCCGCTCAGCGCCAAGATGGGCTGCAGCAGCGCTCCTGTGGTGGCTGTGGACCCGTGTACCTTCGGTGTTGGTGTCTGTCGCTCTGGAGGCACGCCTCGCTGCGGGGCCGGCCTCGCTCGTCCTGTTCCGCCTTGTGCCAGCGGGTTGCTCCGTGTTGGCGCCAGCCATGCCGGAGCTCATCCCTTCAGATGCGTCTGCTCTCGTCCAGATGCTCCTTCAGGGTGCAGGACCCACCACCGTGCACCGCCTTTATACCCCTCCCGGGTGGCCGTGTCACAAACGTTGCCGTGGCGACGCGGTGACAGCGTGGCCAGTGCTGGCCGTGGCCCATTATGACGCAAGACAGCAGCCTGCTGCCCGCCCTGAGTGGGAGTGCTGGCACCTCTCTGTTTTCTCTCTCTTCTTTTCTTTCCTCTCAGGATTGCGTTCCTCATTTCTCTTTAGTAGCCGTTGCCTAAATTGATCTTCAGGCAGTTGGCGCGGAAATCACAACTGTTCCAAAGTACCCTCTACCCGTAACGGTTATGATTTGTTGTTTCGAAAGTTGCCCGGCTTTGCCTGGAACGAGCCGATTCCTTGTCAGAAAGCTCCATCCATTACCCGGCATTGCTCCTCTGTGTCGCTGTGGTGACTCCATCGCGGCCGCCTAGCCCGGCCATCCTTTGGCTCAAAGGGCACCCTTTGAGCTGGGAACTCCTCCCCAGCCCAGCTTTTCTTGTGAGACAGCTCCTGGCAACCCCCCAGCACCAAACCCAGCTCACCTGCTCGGCCTGCTCAGCCCAAGCTGTGCCCAGCTCGCGCACACGCCACAGTGGTGCTTCGGACAGGCTCTCACAGGGTGATCTGTTCCAAGGAGGGCCCAGAGCTCAGTCCCCGCGTGCAGCACGCCCACCAGAGCACCAGCTCTGCTCACCAGCTGTGGCACAAACGCTCCCACCCCAGCAACACTTGTAACCTTAGTGTGCGCCCGCATCGCTTCTGTGCCTTCATCATAAGCAAAGGAAATGGACGCCTCCCAGATCCAAACTTTAGGAAACCAACACCAGGCTCACCCAATGGGGTTAACCAAAGTAAAATAACAGGGAAGCGAGGATGACTCTTGTGCAGCCCAATAAAAACCAGTAATGACCAATACGGCCTCATCGTGGTCAATGGAGTCCCAGAGGAACTAGTAGGATCCAGGCGTGCACACCAGTATGGGCCAGGAAAGACCAGGATGGACTCATAGTGGTCAGTAGACACCCATCGGAAGCCGTAGGAGCGCAAACCACTATTGACCCATATAAAGTAGTAAGGACCAGCACGGCCTTGTAGTGCTCAATGGAGTCCCATAGGAATCAGTAGAAACCAATAGGAATGCACACCTGTATGCCTCTCTGGTTGAGGCTTTACGCCCCAGGGCCGATGTTGGCCTCCCGGACTATGGCTTTAGGCCCTGGGCCAGTGCCGGCCTCTCCGGCTGTGGACTTAGGCCCGGAGCTGGTGCTGGCCTCTTGTGCTGTGGCTGTGGCTTTAGGCCCCAAAGCTGGTGCCAGCCTCTTGGGCTGTGGCTTCAGGCCCCAAAGCTGGTGCCAGCCTCTTGGGCTGTGGCTTCACGTCCCAGGACTGGTTCTGCCCTTTTGGGCTGTGGCTTCAGGCCCCAGGGCCGGGGCTGCCCTTCTGGGCTGTGGCTGTGGCTTCAGGCCCTGGGACCAGTGCCGGTCTCTCTGGCTGCGGTGACAGCTTTAGGCCCCAGGGACGGTGCCAGCCTCTCTTGTGCTGTGCCTACAGTTTCAGGCCCTTGGGCCCTTGCTAACTAATTCTGTGAATGTCTTCTTGTTTTTCACTCCTTCTTGGACATGTGCAGAGTACAGTCAAGTCGTTTTGAATATCATTTCCTTTGTGGTGATTGGTCTGGTTTCTCATCTGAAGGCTTCAGACCTGCAATTCCAGGAGCTTCCTCCTTTGCAGTGTGCTATTGATAAGCAGAAGCCTTGCCCCCTTTCTACCAAACTCCTCCCAGGTCCTGCCTATTCCTTGTAAACCACTCCCCAGACTCCGCCTCTGAAGTAAGTGTTCCTCCTGTCTTTAATTTTTGAGCAGGGGACCCCCCCCTGTACCGGTACAGGGGTCCCTCCTGTACAAGGACCATCCTAGGGTCTCTGCCTTCACTCAGGCCACTGCTGACCTTCCTGATTAGAGCTTCAGGCTCTGGGGCCCGTGCCGGTCTCTTGGGCTGAGTGTGTGGCTGTAGGTCCCAGGGCCAGTGCTGGCCTCTCTGGCAGTGGCTTTAGGCGCCAGGGAGTGCGCTGGCCTCTTGGGCTGGGGCTTCAGGCCCCGGGTCCAGCACCAGCCTCTCGGGCTGTGGCTTTAGGCTTTGGGGCCGATGCCAGACTGCCTGGCTGTGACTGTGGTTTCAGCCCCTGGCTGTAGGGCTATCCTGTTTAGACAAGAGGCCCGCAGTAAAAGGAGAACAGACTTAACAAACATCAAAGAAGCCATGGCCTCTACACAAGGTTGGATTGCCTCGCTCTGGGGATAGGTTGGGATGCAACAGGCAGGCATCAAGACACTCCCCTCTCTCCTCCTTCCAGGCTTATCTCTGTGCAAGGACGAGCAGATGTCCAGAAGCAATGATCTAGTATTGAGTGACCAAGTGTGAGAAGTTAATTATTTAGCAATACGTGCTTAGTTAACAACAATTTCTGGTTAGTTGAGTGCCGGGAAGACTGTGAACCTGAAGTCCTCAGCCAATGAGGAACCAGGGGAGAAAGAGATAAGCGTCGAGTAATAGGGCATCAAAGACGTAAGGCTGTTTTCTGTGTGCTCTCCTGCTTGCAGGAGGCCCGCCATTGCAATTGCGAAGAAAATCTGCTTTTTCCGAGATACCGTTCTGATAAATTATTTGGCCCCGCCAACCCTTTTCCTACCGGCCCCGGGGCCAGTACTATTCTCTCTGGCTGTGTTTTTATGCCCCAGGGCTGTTGCCGGCCTCCAGCAATGGAGGGATGCAGCATAGTCCTCTCCATCCTCCTACCCAACTTATCTCTGTCCAAGGATGAGCAGGTGTCCAGGAAGAGAGAGATACCGTTCTCATAAAGTATTTGGATATTTCCAACAATTTGACCTCACTCTTCCCTTCCCCCTACGAAATCCACCAAGATCCCCCCCCAGACACCCTTTCCACCCCATAGAAGTCCCCTTTCCCCCTTCTCAGCTCCCCTACACAATGTCCCCCTCTACCTCCAGACCCCCTTTCCACCCCATGGAAGCCCTGCTCACCCCTTTTCCCCCCCACAACTCCTTCTCTCAGCCCCCACAACCCCTTTCCACCCCCATAGAAGCCCCTCACAGCCCCCCAGCTTCCTCCTGCCAACCCCCTCTCCATCCCCAGACCCCCTTTCCTCCCAGTAGAGACCACATTCATTCCATTTCTCCCCCCTCACAACCCCCGTCCACTCCCAGACCCCCCTTGCTGCCCTACAGAAGCCCCATTCCCCCCTACCCCCCTCTCAACTCCCTACGTTCCCCTCCACAATGCCCCCCACAACCCCAGTTTCCCTTCACATCCACAGAAGCCTCTTTTCCCTCTTTTTCCACCCCACAACTCCTTCTCTCTGCCCCAGACCCTCTTTCCACCCCATAGAAGCCCCCCAGCACCCCCCCAGTTTCTCCCTTTCACCCCTCCCTCCACCTCCAGACCCCTTTTCCACCCCACAGAAGCCCCGCTCACACCTTCCCCCCTAGATTCTCCTCAACCCCCCTTTCCACCCCCAGACTTTCCTTCCACCCCATGGAAGCCCCGCTAACCCTTTTCTGCCCACCACAACCCCCCCTGTCTGGCACGGGAGTCATCCAGAAGGACCTGGAGATGTCCCTGAAGGGTCTTGGGTCCCCGGTATCCTTGCATTCATTCAGAAGGCGCTGGCGATGTCACAGAGAGGACGTGTAGGATCCAAGGGGTCCTCAGCTGGGTTCAAAGGGTCCTGTTGTCTTCTGCAAGGGTCTGGAGATGAGCCAGGGGGGCCCCAGGAGCTCCTGGAGTCCTCCAGAGGTCTCAAATGGGAATTTTGAGGACAACCCCACATAGTGGCACGTCCTCACTCTGCTTTGTCCCCACGGGACCCCCCCCAAAACCTTCTGTTTCTACTAAAATAAATGCCACGTTGATTTGATTGTATTTTTTTTCCCAGCTTCCCTTCAGAAGTGGATGGTTCCCGCCAAACCCCCGTGTAAAGCCCCACCCGGGGGAAACAACTCCCCCCAGGGCCACCGGGTGACACCAGGCCAACCGTCAGCGGTGCCACCACTGGAACAACCTCCTGTCCCTGAAGATTACACTGTCACTCTGTCACTGTAACCATGCAACTTGGCGCCATCCCAACCCCCGTCTACCTTGAGAGCCCCATCAGCGTCCTACAGCTCCCTCCCAAGCTGGGAGGGAGTGTTGATCAGCCGGAGGGGAGAAAGGCACTACAGAGGGACGTGCAAAGGCTGGCTGGCTGGGCCACGGTAAACTGTATGAGTTTCAACAGGGCCAAGTGTTGGGTCCTGCATTTTGGTCACAAGAAGCCCAGGCAACCCTACAGGCTTGGGGAGGAGTGGCTGGAAAGCTGCCTGATGGAAAGTGACCTTGGTGTGCACTTGGACAGTCAGCTGAATACGAGCCAGCAGTGTGCCCAGGTGGCCAAGGCGGCCCATGGCATCCTGGCTTGGATCAGGAATGGTGTGGTGAGCAGCACTGGGGAAGACGTCCTGCCCCTGTACTCAGTGCTGGTGAGGCCTCACCTCGAGTGCTGTGATCAGTTTTGGGCACCTCGGTACAGAAGGGAAACCGAGGTACTGGAGCAGGTCCAAAGAAGGGCTACAAGGCTGATGAAGGGCTTGTGAAGGGCCTGGGGCCCCCAGCATAAGAAAGACGCAGAGCCCTTGGAACGGGTCCAGAGGAGGGCCACTAAGATGACCACAGGGCTTTCTTCTCCTCTGAAGAAAGGCTGGGGGAACTGGGCTTGTTCAGCTTGGAGAAGAGAAGGCTCCAGGGAGACCTCATGGTGGCCTTCCAGTGGTGGAAGGGAGGGTGTAAACAGGAGGGGGAATGACATGGGTTGATAGCGATAGGACAAGGGGGAATGGTTTTAAAATGAGACGGGGGAGGTTTGGGTTAGACATGAGGAGGAAGTTTTTCACTCAGAAGGTGGTGACGCACCGGAACAACTTGCCCAGAGAGGCTGTGGACGCCCCATCCCCGGAGGCATTGAAGGCCAGGCTGGATGTGGCTCTGGGCAGCCTGGTCTAGTGGTTGGCCACCCTGCCCACGGCAGGGAGGTTGGAACCAGATGATCTTAGGGGTCCTTTTCAACCCAGGCCATTCCATGGTTCTGGGATGATTCCATGAAATACAGCCATCATATGCGCCCAGGGCCACGGGGTCTTGGAAGAGTCCCTTCGGCATCTGAAGGCACGGACTCAGGTGTGAATGATCCAAATTGTTTATTGCAGGTTCAAACATCCCCAAGTTCTCTCTTTCCCATTTTCCCACCCCCCTTTCCATGTCAAAAAATCATTTGACACAGTCACCCCTGGTCGACTCCTTAAGCGTGCATGCAGGAGCTTATCCATCGGTGTCACGAGTTGTTCGTAGCCACGTGCTCTTCCTCCACCCGGGGTCGTTATCATGCGGTGATCGTGCTTCTCGCATGACTCTTGTTTTTGTCTCCTGGAGGCGTCCTTTGTTCTCAGCATTCCTTTCTCATGCCGTTTATCTATCTTGTTCCGCAGCTTCTAGCGTGAATGTTCTTTCTTGAATCCAGCCCAGTCCCCACTGTCCCTCTACCTCTGCTTTTCTACAGGGAGCTGGCACCCAGGAATGGTGCAGATGGAGTTTTGCAGGCTCAGGGGCAGCTCTGTCTGTCCCGGGCACCCCATGCCCTGCTCAGCGTGGGTAGGGTGTTGGCGGCCTGCGGCGCGGGGCTTTGGACTTTGGAGGCGGAGTCTTGGGAGACTCTGGTCTGTTGCGTATGGGTGGCAGCAAACCAGATCGGCTGGTGGAGGGCTCCTCAGGCAGGCTGCACTCACGGTGAGACGGTGATGCCGCCGTCTCCTGAGGTTCTGCCTGTGCCGGCCTGTCCTTCGTGGCCATCTGCCTCTGCCTGAGTAGTTTGACAGAGTCACGTGGCAGAAACGGGTAGGGTGTTGGCGGCCTGCGGCGTGGGGCTGTGGTCCTTGGAGGCGGACTCCTGGGAGACTCTGGTCTGTTGCGTGTGGGTGGCAGCAAACCAGATCTGCAGGTGGAGGGCTCCTCAGGCAGGCTGCACTCACGGTGAGACGGTGATGCCGCCGTCTCCTGAGGTTCTGCCTGCGCCGGCCTGTCCTTCTTGGCCATCTGCCTCTGCCTGAGTAGTTTCACAGAGTCACGATGCAGTAACGGCGGCCGGGATGCGTGGCCTTTGGTATCCCTGGACAGGCTGGACTCAGCTCTTAATGAACATCTCCTGTCTTTGATGCGAGATGCCACCTGCCTCCCGGCAACCTGAGAGTGCGAGGCCTTTGCTTTCCACATGGCCGCCGCTCCAGCCTCACGGTCCTCTCCCGCTCCTTGTTCATCTCCGCGGAACCGGACATGTTTTTTTCCCGTTGTTTGGCCCAGGTGTTCTTGGCCTTCGTTTCCTGCCTGGCCCTGCGGCTGCCAGGTCACCGGCTGCTCGCGGGCTTCAGACGTTCTCAGGATCGCTGGCAGCGGACTGAAAAGACAGAGCAAGAGGGGTCTGCTTGAGTGGGTGATGGCTTTGGGGCCGCATCCTGCAACCCTGAGCCAGGACCCTTGGCTGCAACACGGCCTTCCCCACAGACAGCTCACCGGCTGCCCCGTGGCGCTCCTGAGATCCGGACAGGGGCCAGCCCTGTGAGCTGATCCCAGCCCAGAGCCTCCAGCCTCACCTGGACGAAAAGCTCTCCTGCTGTAAGCTTCTTCTGCTTCTTGAGCTTTGTCCAGCAGTACTTGCAACGCTGAAGCGTCTGATGTACGTTGGCACTTCAGCAAACCTCACTGCAATCGGGAAGGCAGAAGACATTCACCTGAAGCCTTTGGCTCAGTGACAAGGGGCGCTCAGGGATTTCCCGTCACACGGTGGTTGCACGTGCCATGGGAAGGAGCTGGCAGCTGCTTTACCTTTCTTGCCCTGGACAAGAGGTGGCAAAGCCCCTTCTTTCTTTTGCTTCCCCTCACCATGGAGATCTCCGGAGGCCTTGCGGAATATCCTGGGCGGTGGTTTGGGTGCAACCTGCTTCTGAAACCTGTGCAGAAAGAGCAGACACCGGCGTGATGCAGTGCTCCGCCAATCCTTTTTGCTGGCTGTGATGTCTGCTCACAGCACATTTTCCTGCTGCGTTAAGGCCACTACTTTCTGGAGTCCTTAGCAGGGTCCCTTGGGGTAGGGCAAGGGGAAACAGTTTCAAAGGGAAAGAGGGAGGATTTAGATTGGATGTACGGAAGAAGTTTTTGGCAGGAGGGTGTTGAGGCACCGGAACGTCTTGCCCCGAGAGGTGGTGGCTGCCCCGACGGTCGTTTGAGGTCAGGCTGCACCAGGCTCAGAGCAACCTCATCTGGCGGTAGGTGTCCCTGTTCCTTGCAGGATCGTGGGACTAGGTGCCCTTTCAGGGTTGCTTCAGGCTCAAATGATTCTGTGATTCTGTGCCATATCGTCACGGGCAGGACAGCCATGGACACAAGGAACAAGCACTACAGAATGAGAGCTGAGCAGCTGCATCAAGCAGCGGCTGCAGCCACAAACATACTCACATGGGGAAGACGACGAGGCGGCCAGAGTGCGTCAGGGAGGCCACCGGTGCCACCCGGGACACCAGCGTGTCCAGCAGCCAGGGGGCCTGCAGGGGAGGAACAGGGAGGTTGTGGGACATCCTTCTGATGGCTGAGGCCCTCAGGACTGGAGGAGCCCAAGGCAGGGGGAGCTGACACCACCGCAGCCCCTGCACAGCCCAAGCAGCTGGCCAGGTCCTGGTGGGCCATGTGCAGTCAGAGCAAGGGTCACGGGACTGTCCGGGCCATGGAGAAACCTCCAGCTCACCTTGAAAACAACTTTTCTGAATTTCTCCTTCCCGGAGAGCTTCTCAAGGAAGTCGTAATAGTATTTAATTCCAAAGCTCATGCCTTCAAAGAGGAGCACTCCTATGTCTTTCAGGACAAAGGCAACGTTCTCCCCATTCTTGAGGCAGTTGGAGAGGAGGGACACGGTGCTTTGGATGCAGGTCTTCCCTCTCTGCCAGGTCACAGAGGCAGCGGCAGCCACCTCGCTGTATTTCAGGGTCTCCACCTCCCTATGGGCTGAAAAATGCGAGGGACAGAGTTGATCCTGCAGTCGCTTTTCCACAGGCGCTTGCTTGCTTCCCTACAAGTGCTTCTTGCGGCCATCAGCCAGCACGGCCCCCACCTCGGAGAGGGAGGGAGGTCTCCTTCTGAGAAGGGAGGCGGTGGCCTTCTTTGCCCCGTCCGTGAAGCCTGCAAGGGTTCAATCCCGCTCCTACCTGGCAGGGAGTCCTTGTCGGACCCGAGGTGGTGCATGGCTCTGAGGTTCCTGGCCAGCTGAAACACGGGCCACCGCAGAGTCACGGTCCCGTCCGCAGTCCTGATGTCTTTAGAGATGGTGTCAAATGAGCCGAAGGTGGGAATCCAGACCCCCTGCGAGTGGAAGAGAAAGCACGGGCTGCAGGGTTATGGGCCGGCTGGAGGAAGAGCTGGAGGGGGTCCCACGTAGGGACAGAGCTCAGAAGCCCTCTCCCGCTGCTCAGAGGCACCAGCGGGCAGGGCAGCGGGAGAGGCTTTGGGAAGGAGCTGCACAGTCCTCTCCCTCCCCTTGCCCTCCCAAATGCAGCACAGCAGTCAGGGCGGAAGCAGCCTGGTGGAATCCAGAGGCTTCCCGAGGCTGGGCTCGGCCCTGAGCTCGGAGCCCGCCTAGCACAAGCGATGCTGCCTTTGCAGGAAGCCCACGCTATGCACAGCAGAGCAATTTGGGCTGAGCTTCCTGCTTTGTGTGGAGGGGAAGAGTCAGAGGAACTGCAGGCTGAGCTGGACAGGGAGAGGAGGAAGACGACAGCCAACACACCTTCTGCACCAGGAGGTGCTCCTGTACGTAGGCGGCCACCGCATCCCAGACGGCAACTCGCTCTGGAGGGCAGAGGAAAAGCAGGTCACACTCTGCATCTGCCGCTTCCCGGCGCTCCTACTGCCTCGGGCCGGGAGGGAGGTGGCAGACGGAAAGTGTCGTTGCAGTCCCCAGCCCCACACGGAGACAGCCCCGAGCTGGTCCCCGTGCTGGGTCTCTCCCGCTCAGCGCCAAGATGGGCTGCAGCAGCGCTCCTGTGGTGGCTGTGGACCCGTGTACCTTCGGTGTTGGTGTCTGTCGCTCTGGAGGCACGCCTCGCTGCGGGGCCGGCCTCGCTCGTCCTGTTCCGCCTTGTGCCAGCGGGTTGCTCCGTGTTGGCGCCAGCCATGCCGGAGCTCATCCCTTCAGATGCGTCTGCTCTCGTCCAGATGCTCCTTCAGGGTGCAGGACCCACCACCGTGCACCGCCTTTATACCCCTCCCGGGTGGCCGTGTCACAAACGTTGCCGTGGCGACGCGGTGACAGCGTGGCCAGTGCTGGCCGTGGCCCATTATGACGCAGGACAGCGGCCTGCTGCCCGCCCCGAGTGGGAGTGCTGGCACCTCTCTGTTTTCTCTCTCTTCTTTTCTTTCCTCTCAGGATTGCGTTCCTCATTTCTCTTTAGTAGCCGTTGCCTAAATTGATCTTCAGGCAGTTGGCGCGGAAATCACAACTGTTCCAAAGTACCCTCTACCCGTAACGGTTATGATTTGTTGTTTCGAAAGTTGCCCGGCTTTGCCTGGAACGAGCCGATTCCTTGTCAGAAAGCTCCATCCATTACCCGGCATTGCTCCTCTGTGTCGCTGTGGTGACTCCATCGCGGCCGCCTAGCCCGGCCATCCGTGGGGCAGTGAGGCTCAAGTTGCGCTCTGTGAAGTCTGCGCTCTCCTTCCTTTTCAATGTCTGACATGAAGGCGGGGGCCCGGCAGCGGATTTCCAGGGGAGGAATGACAATTTATCATCCTCATCGAAAAGTGGGATGGAATCTCAACAAGAACCCCCGTCCCCTGGAAACAGCCAGTCAGAAGGGCACCCTTTGAGCTGGGAACTCCTCCCCAGCCCAGCTTTTCTTGTGAGACAGCTCCTGGCAACCCCCCAGCACCAAACCCAGCTCACCTGCTCGGCCTGCTCAGCCCAAGCTGTGCCCAGCTCGCGCACACGCCACAGTGGTGCTTCGGACAGGCTCTCACAGGGTGATCTGTTCCAAGGAGGGCCCAGAGCTCAGTCCCCGCGTGCAGCACGCCCACCAGAGCACCAGCTCTGCTCACCAGCTGTGGCACAAACGCTCCCACCCCTGCAACACTTGTGACCTTAGTGTGCGCCCGCATCGCTTCCGTGCCTTCATCATAAGCAAAGGAAATGGACGCCTCCCAGATCCAAACTTTAGGAAACCAACACCAGGCTCACCCAATGGGGTTAACCAAAGTAAAATAACAGGGAAGCGAGGATGACTCTTGTGCAGCCCAATAAAAACCAGTAATGACCAATACGGCCTCATATTGTCAATGGAGTCCCAGAGGAACTAGTAGGATCCAGGCGTGCACACCAGTATGGGCCAGGAAAGACCAGGATGGACTCATAGTGGTCAGTAGACACCCATCGGAAGCCGTAGGAGCGCAAACCACTATTGACCCATAAAAAGCAGTAAGGACCAGCACGGCCTCGTAGTGCTCAATGGAGTCCCATAGGAATCAGTAGAAACCAATAGGAATGCACACCTGTATGCCTATCTGGTTGAGGTTTTACGCCCCAGGGCCGATGTTGGCCTCCCGGACTATGGCTTTAGGCCCTGGGCCAGTGCCGGCCTCTCCGGCTGTGGACTTAGGCCCGGAGCTGGTGCTGGCCTCTTGTGCTGTGGCTGTGGCTTTAGGCCCCAAAGCTGGTGCCAGCCTCTTGGGCTGTGGCTTCACGTCCCAGGACTGGTTCTGCCCTTTTGGGCTGTGGCTTCAGGCCCCAGGGCCGGGGCTGCCCTTCTGGGCTGTGGCTGTGGCTTCAGGCCCTGGGACCAGTGCCGGTCTCTCTGGCTGCGGTGACAGCTTTAGGCCCCAGGGACGGTGCCAGCCTCTCTTGTGCTGTGCCTACAGTTTTAGGCCCTTGGGCCTGACCTGTGGAACAGCACCTAGCCTCACAAGAGTCAGAATGTAAGGTAGTTTATTGAAGGTGTATAGACCGGCGCACGGGGGGCTCACACTGCTCCCGTTGCGCAACCAGTGGCTCTCAAGCAGCCATACTATATGCACACTCATAATTCCACGAAGCAAGTAATGCTAACTCATTCATGAGAGTGGGTCATCCTATGCTAACTAATTCCGTGAATGTCTTCTTGTTTTTCACTCCTTCTTGGACATGCTCAGTGTACAGTCAAGTCGTTTTGAATATCATTTCCTTTGTGGTGATTGGTCTGGTTTCTCATCTGAAGGCTTCAGACCTGCAATTCCAGGAGCTTCCTCCTTTGCAGAGTGCTATTGATAAGCAGAAGCCTTGCCCCCTTTCTACCAAACTCCTCCCAGGTCCTGCCTATTCCTTGTAAACCACTCCCCAGACTCCGCCTCTGAAGTAAGTGTTCCTCCTGTCTTTAATTTCCGAGCAGGGGACCCCCCCCTGTACCGGTACAGGGGTCCCTCCTGTACAAGGACCATCCTAGGGTCTCTGCCTTCACTCAGGCCACTGCTGACCTTCCTGATTAGAGCTTCAGGCTCTGGGGCCCGTGCCGGTCTCTTGGGCTGAGTGTGTGGCTGTAGGTCCCAGGGCCGGTGCTGGCCTCTCTGGCAGTGGCTTTAGGCGCCAGGGAGCGCGCAGGCCTCTTGGGCTGGGGCTTCAGGCCCCGGGTCCAGCACCAGCCTCTCGGGCTGTGGCTTTAGGCTTTGGGGCCGATGCCAGACTGCCTGGCTGTGACTGTGGTTTCAGCCCCTGGCTGTAGGGCTATCCTGTTTAGACAAGAGGCCCGCAGTAAAAGGAGAACAGACTTAACAAACATCAAAGAAGCCATGGCCTCTACACAAGGTTGGATTGCCTCGCTCTGGGGATAGGTTGGGATGCAACAGGCAGGCATCAAGATACTCCCCTCTCTCCTCCTTCCAGGCTTATCTCTGTGCAAGGACGAGCAGATGTCCAGAAGCAATGATCTAGTATTGAGTGACCAAGTGTGAGAAGTTAATTAATTAGCAATACGTGCTTAGTTAACAACAATTTCTGGTTAGTTGAGTGCCGGGAAGACTGTGAACCTGAAGTCCTCAGCCAATGAGGAACCAGGGGAGAAAGAGATAAGCGTCGAGTAATAGGGCATCAAAGACGTAAGGCTGTTTTCTGTGTGCTCTCCTGCTTGCAGGAGGCCCGCCATTGCAATTGCGAAGAAAATCTGCTTTTTCCGAGATACCGTTCTGATAAATTATTTGGCCCCGCCAACCCTTTTCCTACCGGCCCCGGGGCCAGTACTATTCTCTCTGGCTGTGTTTTTATGCCCCAGGGCTGTTGCCGGCCTCCAGCAATGGAGGGATGCAGCATAGTCCTCTCCATCCTCCTACCCAACTTATCTCTGTCCAAGGATGAGCAGGTGTCCAGGAAGAGAGAGATACCGTTCTCATAAAGTATTTGGATATTTCCAACAATTTGACCTCACTCTTCCCTTCCCCCTACGAAATCCACCAAGATCCCCCCCCAGACACCCTTTCCACCCCATAGAAGTCCCCTTTCCCCCTTCTCAGCTCCCCTACACAATGTCCCCCTCTACCTCCAGACCCCCTTTCCACCCCATGGAAGCCCTGCTCACCCCTTTTCCCCCCCACAACTCCTTCTCTCAGCCCCCACAACCCCTTTCCACCCCCATAGAAGCCCCTCACAGCCCCCCAGCTTCCTCCTGCCAACCCCCTCTCCATCCCCAGACCCCCTTTCCTCCCAGTAGAGACCACATTCATCCCATTTCTCCCCCCTCACAACCCCCGTCCACTCCCAGACCCCCCTTGCTGCCCTACAGAAGCCCCATTCCCCCCTACCCCCCTCTCAACTCCCTACGTTCCCCTCCACAATGCCCCCCACAACCCCAGTTTCCCTTCACATCCACATAAGCCTCTTTTCCCTCTTTTTCCACCCCACAACTCCTTCTCTCTGCCCCAGACCCTCTTTCCACCCCATAGAAGCCCCCCAGCACCCCCCCAGTTTCTCCCTTTCACCCCTCCCTCCACCTCCAGACCCCTTTTCCACCCCACAGAAGCCCCGCTCACACCTTCCCCCCTAGATTCTCCTCAACCCCCCTTTCCACCCCCAGACTTTCCTTCCACCCCATGGAAGCCCCGCTAACCCTTTTCTGCCCCCCACAACCCCCCCTGTCTGGCACGGGAGTCATCCAGAAGGACCTGGAGATGTCCCTGAAGGGTCTTGGGTCCCCGGTATCCTTGCATTCATTCAGAAGGCGCTGGCGATGTCACAGAGAGGACGTGTAGGATCCAAGGGGTCCTCAGCTGGGTTCAAAGGGTCCTGTTGTCTTCTGCAAGGGTCTGGAGATGAGCCAGGGGGGCCCCAGGAGCTCCTGGAGTCCTCCAGAGGTCTCAAATGGGAATTTTGAGGACAACCCCACATAGTGGCACGTCCTCACTCTGCTTTGTCCCCACGGGACCACCCCCAAAACCTTCTGTTTCTACTAAAATAAACGCCACGTTGATTTCATTGTATTTTTTTTCCCAGCTTCCCTTCAGAAGTGGATGGTTCCCGCCAAACCCCCGTGTAAAGCCCCACCCGGGGGAAACAAGTCCCCCCAGGGCCACCGGGTGACACCAGGCCAACCGTCAGCGGTGCCACCACTGGAACAACCTCCTGTCCCTGAAGATTACACTGTCACTCTGTCACTGTAACCATGCAACTTGGCGCCATCCCAACCCCCGTCTACCTTGAGAGCCCCATCAGCGTCCTACAGCTCCCTCCCAAGCTGGGAGGGAGTGTTGATCAGCCGGAGGGGAGAAAGGCACTACAGAGGGACGTGCAAAGGCTGGCTGGCTGGGCCACGGTAAACTGTATGAGTTTCAACAGGGCCAAGTGTTGGGTCCTGCATTTTGGTCACAAGAAGCCCAGGCAACCCTACAGGCTTGGGGAGGAGTGGCTGGAAAGCTGCCTGATGGAAAGTGACCTTGGTGTGCACTTGGACAGTCAGCTGAATACGAGCCAGCAGTGTGCCCAGGTGGCCAAGGCGGCCCATGGCATCCTGGCTTGGATCAGGAATGGTGTGGTGAGCAGCACTGGGGAAGACGTCCTGCCCCTGTACTCAGTGCTGGTGAGGCCTCACCTCGAGTGCTGTGATCAGTTTTGGGCACCTCGGTACAGAAGGGAAACCGAGGTACTGGAGCAGGTCCAAAGAAGGGCTACAAGGCTGATGAAGGGCTTGTGAAGGGCCTGGGGCCCCCAGCATAAGAAAGACGCAGAGCCCTTGGAACGGGTCCAGAGGAGGGCCACTAAGATGACCACAGGGCTTTCTTCTCCTCTGAAGAAAGGCTGGGGGAACTGGGCTTGTTCAGCTTGGAGAAGAGAAGGCTCCAGGGAGACCTCATGGTGGCCTTCCAGTGGTGGAAGGGAGGGTGTAAACAGGAGGGGGAATGACATGGGTTGATAGCGATAGGACAAGGGGGAATGGTTTTAAAATGAGACGGGGGAGGTTTGGGTTAGACATGAGGAGGAAGTTTTTCACTCAGAAGGTGGTGACGCACCGGAACAACTTGCCCAGAGAGGCTGTGGACGCCCCATCCCCGGAGGCATTGAAGGCCAGGCTGGATGTGGCTCTGGGCAGCCTGGTCTAGTGGTTGGCCACCCTGCCCACGGCAGGGAGGTTGGAACCAGATGATCTTAGGGGTCCTTTTCAACCCAGGCCATTCCATGGTTCTGGGATGATTCCATGAAATACAGCCATCATATGCGCCCAGGGCCACGGGGTCTTGGAAGAGTCCCTTCGGCATCTGAAGGCACGGACTCAGGTGTGAATGATCCAAATTGTTTATTGCAGGTTCAAACATCCCCAAGTTCTCTCTTTCCCATTTTCCCACCCCCCTTTCCATGTCAAAAAATCATTTGACACAGTCACCCCTGGTCGACTCCTTAAGCGTGCATGCAGGAGCTTATCCATCGGTGTCACGAGTTGTTCGTAGCCACGTGCTCTTCCTCCACCCGGGGTCGTTATCATGCGGTGATCGTGCTTCTCGCATGACTCTTGTTTTTGTCTCCTGGAGGCGTCCTTTGTTCTCAGCATTCCTTTCTCATGCCGTTTATCTATCTTGTTCCGCAGCTTCTAGCGTGAATGTTCTTTCTTGAATCCAGCCCAGTCCCCACTGTCCCTCTACCTCTGCTTTTCTACAGGGAGCTGGCACCCAGGAATGGTGCAGATGGAGTTTTGCAGGCTCAGGGGCAGCTCTGTCTGTCCCGGGCACCCCATGCCCTGCTCAGCGTGGGTAGGGTGTTGGCGGCCTGCGGCGCGGGGCTTTGGACTTTGGAGGCGGAGTCTTGGGAGACTCTGGTCTGTTGCGTATGGGTGGCAGCAAACCAGATCGGCTGGTGGAGGGCTCCTCAGGCAGGCTGCACTCACGGTGAGACGGTGATGCCGCCGTCTCCTGAGGTTCTGCCTGTGCCGGCCTGTCCTTCGTGGCCATCTGCCTCTGCCTGAGTAGTTTGACAGAGTCACGTGGCAGAAACGGGTAGGGTGTTGGCGGCCTGCGGCGTGGGGCTGTGGTCCTTGGAGGCGGACTCCTGGGAGACTCTGGTCTGTTGCGTGTGGGTGGCAGCAAACCAGATCTGCAGGTGGAGGGCTCCTCAGGCAGGCTGCACTCACGGTGAGACGGTGATGCCGCCGTCTCCTGAGGTTCTGCCTGCGCCGGCCTGTCCTTCTTGGCCATCTGCCTCTGCCTGAGTAGTTTCACAGAGTCACGATGCAGTAACGGCGGCCGGGATGCGTGGCCTTTGGTATCCCTGGACAGGCTGGACTCAGCTCTTAATGAACATCTCCTGTCTTTGATGTGAGATGCCACCTGCCTCCCGGCAACCTGAGGGTGCGAGGCCTTTGCTTTCCACATGGCCGCCGCTCCAGCCTCACGGTCCTCTCCCGCTCCTTGTTCATCTCCGCGGAACCGGACATGTTTTTTTCCCGTTGTTTGGCCCAGGTGTTCTTGGCCTTCGTTTCCTGCCTGGCCCTGCGGCTGCCAGGTCACCGGCTGCTCGCGGGCTTCAGACGTTCTCAGGATCGCTGGCAGCGGACTGAAAAGACAGAGCAAGAGGGGTCTGCTTGAGTGGGTGATGGCTTTGGGGCCGCATCCTGCAACCCTGAGCCAGGACCCTTGGCTGCAACACGGCCTTCCCCACAGACAGCTCACCGGCTGCCCCGTGGCGCTCCTGAGATCCGGACAGGGGCCAGCCCTGTGAGCTGATCCCAGCCCAGAGCCTCCAGCCTCACCTGGACGAAAAGCTCTCCTGCTGTAAGCTTCTTCTGCTTCTTGAGCTTTGTCCAGCAGTACTTGCAACGCTGAAGCGTCTGATGTACGTTGGCACTTCAGCAAACCTCACTGCAATCGGGAAGGCAGAAGACATTCACCTGAAGCCTTTGGCTCAGTGACAAGGGGCGCTCAGGGATTTCCCGTCACACGGTGGTTGCACGTGCCATGGGAAGGAGCTGGCAGCTGCTTTACCTTTCTTGCCCTGGACAAGAGGTGGCAAAGCCCCTTCTTTCTTTTGCTTCCCCTCACCATGGAGATCTCCGGAGGCCTTGCGGAATATCCTGGGCGGTGGTTTGGGTGCAACCTGCTTCTGAAACCTGTGCAGAAAGAGCAGACACCGGCGTGATGCAGTGCTCCGCCAATCCTTTTTGCTGGCCTGTGATGTCTGCTCACAGCACATTTTCCTGCTGCGTTAAGGCCACTACTTTCTGGAGTCCTTAGCAGGGTCCCTTGGGGTAGGGCAAGGGGAAACAGTTTCAAAGGGAAAGAGGGAGGATTTAGATTGGATGTACGGAAGAAGTTTTTGGCAGGAGGGTGGTGAGGCACCGGAACGTCTTGCCCAGAGAGGTGGTGGCTGCCCCGACGGTCGTTTGAGGTCAGGCTGCACCAGGCTCAGAGCAACCTCATCTGGCGGTAGGTGTCCCTGTTCCTTGCAGGATCGTGGGACTAGGTGCCCTTTCAGGGTTGCTTCAGGCTCAAATGATTCTGTGATTCTGTGCCATATCGTCACGGGCAGGACAGCCATGGACACAAGGAACAAGCACTGCAGAATGAGAGCTGAGCAGCTGCATCAAGCAGCGGCTGCAGCCACAAACATACTCACATGGGGAAGACGACGAGGCGGCCAGAGTGCGTCAGGGAGGCCACCGGTGCCACCCGGGACACCAGCGTGTCCAGCAGCCAGGGGGCCTGCAGGGGAGGAACAGGGAGGTTGTGGGACATCCTTCTGATGGCTGAGGCCCTCAGGACTGGAGGAGCCCAAGGCAGGGAGAGCTGACACCAGCAGCAGCACCTGCACAGCCCAAGCAGCTGGCCAGGTCCTGGTGGGCCATGTGCAGTCAGAGCAAGGGTCACGGGACTGCCCAGGGCCATGGAGAAACCTCCAGCTCACCTTGAAAACAACTTTTCTGAATTTCTCCTTCCCGGAGAGCTTCTCAAGGAAGTCGTAATAGTATTTAATTCCAAAGCTCATGCCTTCAAAGAGGAGCACTCCTATGTCTTTCAGGACAAAGGCAACGTTCTCCCCATTCTTGAGGCAGTTGGAGAGGAGGGACACGGTGCTTTGGATGCAGGTCTTCCCTCTCTGCCAGGTCACAGAGGCAGCGGCAGCCACCTCGCTGTATTTCAGGGTCTCCACCTCCCTATGGGCTGAAAAATGCGAGGGACAGAGTTGATCCTGCAGTCGCTTTTCCACAGGCGCTTGCTTGCTTCCCTACAAGTGCTTCTTGCGGCCATCAGCCAGCACGGCCCCCACCTCGGAGAGGGAGGGAGGTCTCCTTCTGAGAAGGGAGGCGGTGGCCTTCTTTGCCCCGTCCGTGAAGCCTGCAAGGGTTCAATCCCGCTCCTACCTGGCAGGGAGTCCTTGTCGGACCCGAGGTGGTGCATGGCTCTGAGGTTCCTGGCCAGCTGAAACACGGGCCACCGCAGAGTCACGGTCCCGTCCGCAGTCCTGATGTCTTTAGAGATGGTGTCAAATGAGCCGAAGGTGGGAATCCAGACCCCCTGCGAGTGGAAGAGAAAGCACGGGCTGCAGGGTTATGGGCCGGCTGGAGGAAGAGCTGGAGGGGGTCCCACGTAGGGACAGAGCTCAGAAGCCCTCTCCCACTGCTCAGAGGCACCAGCGGGCAGGGCAGCGGGAGAGGCTTTGGGAAGGAGCTGCACAGTCCTCTCCCTCCCCTTGCCCTCCCAAATGCAGCACAGCAGTCAGGGCGGAAGCAGCCTGGTGGAATCCAGAGGCTTCCCGAGGCCTGGGCTCGGCCCTGAGCTCGGAGCCCGCCTAGCACAAGCGATGCTGCCTTTGCAGGAAGCCCACGCTATGCACAGCAGAGCAATTTGGGCTGAGCTTCCTGCTTTGTGTGGAGGGGAAGAGTCAGAGGAACTGCAGGCTGAGCTGGACAGGGAGAGGAGGAAGACGACAGCCAACACACCTTCTGCACCAGGAGGTGCTCCTGTACATAGGCGGCCACCGCATCCCAGACGGCAACTCGCTCTGGAGGGCAGAGGAAAAGCGGGTCACACTCTGCATCTGCCGCTTCCCGGCGCTCCTACTGCCTCGGGCCGGGAGGGAGGTGGCAGACGGAAAGTGTCGTTGCAGTCCCCAGCCCCACACGGAGACAGCCCCGAGCTGGTCCCCGTGCTGGGTCTCTCCCGCTCAGCGCCAAGATGGGCTGCAGCAGCGCTCCTGTGGTGGCTGTGGACCCATGTACCTTCGGTGTTGGTGTCTGTCGCTCTGGAGGCACGCCTCGCTGCGGGGCCGGCCTCGCTCGTCCTGTTCCGCCTTGTGCCAGCGGGTTGCTCCGTGTTGGCGCCAGCCATGCCGGAGCTCATCCCTTCAGATGCGTCTGCTCTCGTCCAGATGCTCCTTCAGGGTGCAGGACCCACCACCGTGCACCGCCTTTATACCCCTCCCGGGTGGCCGTGTCACAAACGTTGCCGTGGCGACGCGGTGACAGCGTGGCCAGTGCTGGCCGTGGCCCATTATGACGCAAGACAGCAGCCTGCTGCCCGCCCCGAGTGGGAGTGCTGGCACCTCTCTGTTTTCTCTCTCTTCTTTTCTTTCCTCTCAGGATTGAGTTCCTCATTTCTCTTTAGTAGCCGTTGCCTAAATTGATCTTCAGGCAGTTGGCGCGGAAATCACAACTGTTCCAAAGTACCCTCTACCCGTAACGGTTATGATTTGTTGTTTCGAAAGTTGCCCGGCTTTGCCTGGAACGAGCCGATTCCTTGTCAGAAAGCTCCATCCATTACCCGGCATTGCTCCTCTGTGTCGCTGTGGTGACTCCATCGCGGCCGCCTAGCCCGGCCATCCGTGGGGCAGTGAGGCGCAAGTTGCGCTCTGTGAAGTCTGCGCTCTCCTTCCTTTTCAATGTCTGACATGAAGGCGGGGGCCCGGCAGCGGATTTCCAGGGGAGGAATGACATTTCATCATCCTCATCGAAAAGTGGGATGGAATCTCAACAAGAACCCCCGTCCCCTGGAAACAGCCAGTCAGAAGGGCACCCTTTGAGCTGGGAACTCCTCCCCAGCCCAGCTTTTCTTGTGAGACAGCTCCTGGCAACCCCCCAGCACCAAACCCAGCTCACCTGCTCGGCCTGCTCAGCCCAAGCTGTGCCCAGCTCGCGCACACGCCACAGTGGTGCTTCGGACAGGCTCTCACAGGGTGATCTGTTCCAAGGAGGGCCCAGAGCTCAGTCCCCGCGTGCAGCACGCCCACCAGAGCACCAGCTCTGCTCACCAGCTGTGGCACAAACGCTCCCACCCCTGCAACACTTGTGACCTTAGTGTGCGCCCGCATCGCTTCCGTGCCTTCATCATAAGCAAAGGAAATGGACGCCTCCCAGATCCAAACTTTAGGAAACCAACACCAGGCTCACCCAATGGGGTTAACCAAAGTAAAATAACAGGGAAGCGAGGATGACTCTTGTGCAGCCCAATAAAAACCAGTAATGACCAATACGGCCTCATATTGTCAATGGAGTCCCAGAGGAACTAGTAGGATCCAGGCGTGCACACCAGTATGGGCCAGGAAAGACCAGGATGGACTCATAGTGGTCAGTAGACAACCATCGGAAGCCGTAGGAGTGCAAACCACTATTGGCCCATAAAAAGCAGTAAGGACCAGCACGGCCTCGTAGTGCTCAATGGAGTCCCATAGGAATCAGTAGAAACCAATAGGAATGCACACCTGTATGCCTCTCTGGTTGTGGCTTTACGCCCCAGGGCCGATGTTGGCCTCCCGGACTATGGCTTTAGGCCCTGGGCCAGTGCCGGCCTCTCCGGCTGTGGACTTAGGCCCGGAGCTGGTGCTGGCCTCTTGTGCTGTGGCTGTGGACTTAGGCCCCGGGGCCAGTGCAGGCCTCTCGGATGTGACTTTGGGCCCAGGGGCTGGTGCCGGCCTCCTGGGCTGTGACTGTGGCTTCAGGCCCCAAAGCTGGTGCCAGCCTCTTGGGCTGTGGCTTCACGCCCCAGGACTGGTTCTGCCCTTTCGGGCTGTGGCTTCAGGCCCCAGGGCTGGGGCTGGCCTCCTGGGCTGTGGCTGTTGCTTCAGGCCCTGGGATCAGTGCCGGTCTCTCTGGCTGCGGCAACAGCTTTAGGCCCCAGGGACGGTGCCAGCCTCTCTTGTGCTGTGCCTACAGTTTTAGGCCCTTGGGCCTGACCTGTGGATCAGCACCTAGCCTCACAAGAGTCAGAATGTAAGGTAGTTTATTGAAGGTGTATAGACCGGTGCACGGGGGGCTCACACTGCCCCCGTTGCGCAACCAGTGGCTCTCAAGCAGCCATACTATATGCACACTCATAATTCCACGAAGCAAGTAATGCTAACTCATTCCTCCTTTGCAGAGTGCTATTGATAAGCAGAAGTCCTTGCCCCCTTTCTACCAAACTCCTCCCAGGTCCTGCCTATTCCTTGTAAACCACTCCCCAGACTCCGCCTCTGAAGTAAGTGTTCCTCCTGTCTTTAATTTCTGAGCAGGGGACCCCCCCCTGTACCGGTACAGGGGTCCCTCCTGTACAAGGACCATCCTAGGGTCTCTGCCTTCACTCAGGCCACTGCTGACCTTCCTGATTAGAGCTTCAGGCTCTGGGGCCCGTGCCGGTCTCTTGGGCTGAGTGTGTGGCTGTAGGTCCCAGGGCCGGTGCTGGCCTCTCTGGCAGTGGCTTTAGGTGCCAGGGAGTGCGCTGGCCTCTTGGGCTGGGGCTTCAGGCCCCGGGTCCAGCACCAGCCTCTCGGGCTGTGGCTTTAGGCTTTGGGGCCGATGCCAGACTGCCTGGCTGTGACTGTGGTTTCAGCCCCTGGTTGTAGGGCTATTCTGTTTAGACAAGAGGCCCGCAGTAAAAGGAGAACAGACTTAACAAACATCAAAGAAGCCATGGCCTCTACACAAGGTTGGATTGCCTCGCTCTGGGGATAGGTTGGGATGCAACAGGCAGGCATCAAGATACTCCCCTCTCTCCTCCTTCCAGGCTTATCTCTGTGCAAGGACGAGCAGATGTCCAGAAGCAATGATCTAGTATTGAGTGACCAAGTGTGAGAAGTTAATTAATTAGCAATACGTGCTTAGTTAGCAACACTTTCTGGTTAGTTGAGTGCCGGGAAGACTGTGAACCTGAAGTCCTCAGCCAATGAGGAACCAGGGGAGAAAGAGATAAGCATCGAGTAATAGGGCATCGAAGACGTAAGGCTGTTTTCTGTGCGTCCTTCTGCTTGCCGGTACTATTCTCTCTGGCTGTGTTTATATGCCCCAGGGCTGTTGCCGGCCTCCAGCAATGGAGGGATGCAGCATAGTCCTCTCCATCCTCCTACCAAACTTATCTCTGTCCAAGGATGAGCAGGTGTCCAGGAAGAGAGAGATACCGTTCTCATAAAGTATTTGGATATTTCCAACAATTTGACCTCGCTCTTCCCTTCCCCCTACGAAATCCACCAAGATCCCCCCCCCCAGACACCCTTTTCACCCCATAGAAGTCCTCTTTCCCCCTTCTCAGCTCCCCTACACAATGTCTCCCTCTACCTCCAGACCCCCTTTCCACCCCATGGAAGCCCCGCTCACCCCTTTTCCCCCCCACAACTCCTTCTCTCAGCCCCCAGAACCACTTTCCACCCCCATAGAAGCCCCTCACAGCCCCCCAGCTTCCTCCTGCCAACCCCCCTCTCCATCCCCAGACCCCCTTTCCTCCCAGTAGAGACCACATTCATCCCATTTCTCCCCCCTCACAACCCCCGTCCACTCCCAGACCCCCCCTTGCTGCCCTACAGAAGCCCCATTCCCCCCTACCCCCCTCTCAACTCCCTACGTTCCCCTCCACAATGCCCCCCACCACCCCAGTTTCCCTTCACATCCACAGAAGCCTCTTTTCCCTCTTTTTCCACCCCACAACTCCTTCTCTCTGCCCCAGACCCTCTTTCCACCCCATAGAAGCCCCCCAGCACCCCCCCCAGTTTCTCCCTTTCACCCCTCCCTCCACCTCCAGACCCCTTTTCCACCCCACAGAAGCCCCGCTCACACCTTCCCCCCTAGATTCTCCTCAACCCCCCTTTCCACCCCCAGACTTTCCTTCCACCCCATGGAAGCCCCGCTAACCCTTTTCTGCCCCCCACAACACCCCCTGTCTGGCACGGGAGTCATCCAGAAGGACCTGGAGATGTCCCTGAAGGGTCTTGGGTCCCCGGTATCCTTGCATTCATTCAGAAGGCGCTGGCGATGTCACAGAGAGGACGTGTAGGATCCAAGGGGTCCTCAGCTGGGTTCAAAGGGTCCTGTTGTCTTCTGCAAGGGTCTGGAGATGAGCCAGGGGGGCCCCAGGAGCTCCTGGAGTCCTCCAGAGGTCTCAGATGGGAATTTTGAGGACAGCCCCACATAGTGGCACGTCCTCACTCTGCTTTGTCCCCACGGGACCACCCCCAAAACCTTCTGTTTCTACTAAAATAAACGCCACGTTGATTTCATTGTATTTTTTTTCCCAGCTTCCCTTCAGAAGTGGATGGTTCCCGCCAAACCCCCGTGTAAAGCCCCACCCGGGGGAAACAACTCCCCCCAGGGCCACCGGGTGACACCAGGCCAACCAGTCAGCGGTGCCACCACTGGAACAACCTCCTGTCCCTGAAGATTACACTGTCACTCTGTCACTGTAACCATGCAACTTGGCGCCATCCCAACCCCCTGTCTACCTTGAGAGCCCCATCAGCGTCCTACAGCTCCCTCCCAAGCTGGGAGGGAGTGTTGATCAGCCGGAGGGGAGAAAGGCACTACAGAGGGACGTGCAAAGGCTGGCTGGCTGGGCCACGGTAAACTGTATGAGTTTCAACAGGGCCAAGTGTTGGGTCCTGCATTTTGGTCACAAGAAGCCCAGGCAACCCTACAGGCTTGGGGAGGAGTGGCTGGAAAGCTGCCTGATGGAAAGTGACCTTGGTGTGCACTTGGACAGTCAGCTGAATACGAGCCAGCAGTGTGCCCAGGTGGCCAAGGCGGCCCATGGCATCCTGGCTTGGATCAGGAATGGTGTGGTGAGCAGCACTGGGGAAGACGTCCTGCCCCTGTACTCAGTGCTGGTGAGGCCTCACCTCGAGTGCTGTGATCAGTTTTGGGCACCTCGGTACAGAAGGGAAACCGAGGTACTGGAGCAGGTCCAAAGAAGGGCTACAAGGCTGATGAAGGGCTTGTGAAGGGCCTGGGGCCCCCAGCACAAGAAAGACGCAGAGCCCTTGGAACGGGTCCAGAGGAGGGCCACTAAGATGACCACAGGGCTTTCTTCTCCTCTGAAGAAAGGCTGGGGGAACTGGGCTTGTTCAGCTTGGAGAAGAGAAGGCTCCAGGGAGACCTCATGGTGGCCTTCCAGTGGTGGAAGGGAGGGTGTAAACAGGAGGGGGAATGACATGGGTTGATAGCGATAGGACAAGGGGGAATGGTTTTAAAATGAGACGGGGGAGGTTTGGGTTAGACATGAGGAGGAAGTTTTTCACTCAGAAGGTGGTGACGCACCTGGAACAACTTGCCCAGGAGAGGCTGTGGACGCCCCATCCCCGGAGGCATTGAAGGCCAGGCTGGATGTGGCTCTGGGCAGCCTGGTCTAGTGGTTGGCCACCCTGCCCACGGCAGGGAGGTTGGAACCAGATGATCTTAGGGGTCCTTTTCAACCCAGGCCATTCCATGGTTCTGGGATGATTCCATGAAATACAGCCATCATATGCGCCCAGGGCCACGGGGTCTTGGAAGAGTCCCTTCGGCATCTGAAGGCACAGGACTCAGGTGTGAATGATCCAAATTGTTTATTGCAGGTTCAAACATCCCCAAGTTCTCTCTTTCCCATTTTCCCACCCCCCTTTCCATGTCAAAAAATCATTTGACACAGTCACCCCTGGTCGACTCCTTAAGCGTGCATGCAGGAGCTTATCCATCGGTGTCACGAGTTGTTCGTAGCCACGTGCTCTTCCTCCACCCGGGGTCGTTATCATGCGGTGATCGTGCTTCTCGCATGACTCTTGTTTTTGTCTCCTGGAGGCGTCCTTTGTTCTCAGCATTCCTTTCTCATGCCGTTTATCTATCTTGTTCCGCAGCTTCTAGCGTGAATGTTCTTTCTTGAATCCAGCCCAGTCCCCACTGTCCCTCTACCTCTGCTTTTCTACAGGGAGCTGGCACCCAGGAATGGTGCAGATGGAGTTTTGCAGGCTCAGGGGAAGCTCTGTCTGTCCCGGGCACCCCATGCCCTGCTCAGCGTGGGTAGGGTGTTGGCGGCCTGCGGCGCGGGGCTTTGGACTTTGGAGGCGGAGTCTTGGGAGACTCTGGTCTGTTGCGTATGGGTGGCAGCAAACCAGATCGGCTGGTGGAGGGCTCCTCAGGCAGGCTGCACTCACGGTGAGACGGTGATGCCGCCGTCTCCTGAGGTTCTGCCTGTGCCGGCCTGTCCTTCGTGGCCATCTGCCTCTGCCTGAGTAGTTTGACAGAGTCACGTGGCAGAAACGGGTAGGGTGTTGGCGGCCTGCGGCGCGGGGCTGTGGTCCTTGGAGGCGGAGTCTTGGGAGACTCTGGTCTGTTGCGTAGTGGGTGGCAGCAAACCAGATCTGCAGGTGGAGGGCTCCTCAGGCAGGCTGCACTCACTGGTGAGACGGTGATGCCGCCAGTCTCCTGAGGTTCTGCCTGCGCCGGCCTGTCCTTCTTGGCCATCTGCCTCTGCCTGAGTAGTTTCACAGAGTCACGATGCAGTAACGGCGGCCGGAATGCATGGCCTTTGGTATCCCTGGACAGGCTGGACTCAGCTCTTAATGAACATCTCCTGTCTTTGATGCGAGATGCCACCTGCCTCCCGGCAACCTGAGAGGTGCGAGGCCTTTGCTTTCCACATGGCCGCCGCTCCAGCCTCACGGTCCTCTCCCGCTCCTTGTTCATCTCCGCGGAACCGGACATGTTTTTTTCCCGTTGTTTGGCCCAGGTGTTCTTGGCCTTCGTTTCCTGCCTGGCCCTGCGGCTGCCAGGTCACCGGCTGCTCGCGGGCTTCAGACGTTCTCAGGATCGCTGGCAGCGGACTGAAAAGACAGAGCAAGAGGGGTCTGCTTGAGTGGGTGATGGCTTTGGGGCCGCATCCTGCAACCCTGAGCCAGGACCCTTGGCTGCAACACGGCCTTCCCCACAGACAGCTCACCGGCTGCCCCGTGGCGCTCCTGAGATCCGGACAGGGGCCAGCCCTGTGAGCTGATCCCAGCCCAGAGCCTCCAGCCTCACCTGGACGAAAAGCTCTCCTGCTGTAAGCTTCTTCTGCTTCTTGAGCTTTGTCCAGCAGTACTTGCAACGCTGAAGCGTCTGATGTACGTTGGCACTTCAGCAAACCTCACTGCAATCGGGAAGGCAGAAGACATTCACCTGAAGCCTTTGGCTCAGTGACAAGGGGCGCTCAGGGATTTCCCGTCACACGGTGGTTGCACGTGCCATGGGAAGGAGCTGGCAGCTGCTTTACCTTTCTTGCCCTGGACAAGAGGTGGCAAAGCCCCTTCTTTCTTTTGCTTCCCCTCACCATGGAGATCTCCGGAGGCCTTGCGGAATATCCTGGGCGGTGGTTTGGGTGCAACCTGCTTCTGAAACCTGTGCAGAAAGAGCAGACACCGGCGTGACGCAGTGCTCCGCCAATCCTTTTTGCTGGCCGTGATGTCTGCTCACAGCACATTTTCCTGCTGCGTTAAGGCCACTACTTTCTGGAGTCCTTAGCAGGGTCCCTTGGGGTAGGGCAAGGGGAAACAGTTTCAAAGGGAAAGAGGGAGGATTGAGATTGGATGTACGGAAGAAGTTTTTGGCAGGAGGGTGTTGAGGCACCGGAACGTCTTGCCCAGAGAGGTGGTGGCTGCCCCGACAGTCGTTTGAGGTCAGGCTGCACCAGGCTCAGAGCAACCTCATCTGGCGGTAGGTGTCCCTGTTCCTTGCAGGATCGTGGGACTAGGTGCCCTTTCAGGGTTGCTTCCGGCTCAAATGATTCTGTGATTCTGTGCCATATCGTCACGGGCAGGACAGCCATGGACACAAGGAACAAGCACTACAGAATGAGAGCTGAGCAGCTGCATCAAGCAGCGGCTGCAGCCACAAACATACTCACATGGGGAAGACGACGAGGCGGCCAGAGTGCGTCAGGGAGGCCACCGGTGCCACCCGGGACACCAGCGTGTCCAGCAGCCAGGGGGCCTGCAGGGGAGGAACAGGGAGGTTGTGGGACATCCTTCTGATGGCTGAGGCCCTCAGGACTGGAGGAGCCCAAGGCAGGGAGAGCTGACACCAGCGCAGCACCTGCACAGCCCAAGCAGCTGGCCAGGTCCTGGTGGGCCATGTGCAGTCAGAGCAAGGGTCACGGGACTGCCCGGGCCATGGAGAAACCTCCAGCTCACCTTGAAAACAACTTTTCTGAATTTCTCCTTCCCGGAGAGCTTCTCAAGGAAGTCGTAATAGTATTTAATTCCAAAGCTCATGCCTTCAAAGAGGAGCACTCCTATGTCTTTCAGGACAAAGGCAACGTTCTCCCCATTCTTGAGGCAGTTGGAGAGGAGGGACACGGTGCTTTGGATGCAGGTCTTCCCTCTCTGCCAGGTCACAGAGGCAGCGGCAGCCACCTCGCTGTATTTCAGGGTCTCCACCTCCCTATGGGCTGAAAAATGCGAGGGACAGAGTTGATCCTGCAGTCGCTTTTCCACAGGCGCTTGCTTGCTTCCCTACAAGTGCTTCTTGCGGCCATCAGCCAGCACGGCCCCCACCTCGGAGAGGGGAGGGAGGTCTCCTTCTGAGAAGGGAGGCGGTGGCCTTCTTTGCCCCGTCCGTGAAGCCTGCAAGGGTTCAATCCCGCTCCTACCTGGCAGGGAGTCCTTGTCGGACCCGAGGTGGTGCATGGCTCTGAGGTTCCTGGCCAGCTGAAACACGGGCCACCGCAGAGTCACGGTCCCGTCCGCAGTCCTGATGTCTTTAGAGATGGTGTCAAATGAGCCGAAGGTGGGAATCCAGACCCCCTGCGAGTGGAAGAGAAAGCACGGGCTGCAGGGTTATGGGCCGGCTGGAGGAAGAGCTGGAGGGGGTCCCACGTAGGGACAGAGCTCAGAAGCCCTCTCCCGCTGCTCAGAGGCACCAGCGGGCAGGGCAGCAGGGAGAGGCTTTGGGAAGGAGCTGCACAGTCCTCTCCCTCTCCCTTGCCCTCCCAAATGCAGCACAGCAGTCAGGGCGGAAGCAGCCTGGTGGAATCCAGAGGCTTCCCGAGGCTGGGCTCGGCCCTGAGCTCGGAGCCCGCCTAGCACAAGCGATGCTGCCTTTGCAGGAAGCCCACGCTATGCACAGCAGAGCAATTTGGGCTGAGCTTCCTGCTTTGTGTGGAGGGGAAGAGTCAGAGGAACTGCAGGCTGAGCTGGACAGGGAGAGGAGGAAGACGACAGCCAACACACCTTCTGCACCAGGAGGTGCTCCTGTACGTAGGCGGCCACCGCATCCCAGACGGCAACTCGCTCTGGAGGGCAGAGGAAAAGCGGGTCACACTCTGCATCTGCCGCTTCCCGGCGCTCCTACTGCCTCGGGCCGGGAGGGAGGTGGCAGACGGAAAGTGTCGTTGCAGTCCCCAGCCCCACACGGAGACAGCCCCGAGCTGGTCCCCGTGCTGGGTCTCTCCCGCTCAGCGCCAAGATGGGCTGCAGCAGCGCTCCTGTGGTGGCTGTGGACCCAGTGTACCTTCGGTGTTGGTGTCTGTCGCTCTGGAGGCACGCCTCGCTGCGGGGCCGGCCTCGCTCGTCCTGTTCCGCCTTGTGCCAGCGGGTTGCTCCGTGTTGGCGCCAGCCATGCCGGAGCTCATCCCTTCAGATGCGTCTGCTCTCGTCCAGATGCTCCTTCAGGGTGCAGGACCCACCACCGTGCACCGCCTTTATACCCCTCCCGGGTGGCCGTGTCACAAACGTTGCCGTGGCGACGCGGTGACAGCGTGGCCAGTGCTGGCCGTGGCCCATTATGACGCAAGACAGCAGCCTGCTGCCCGCCCCGAGTGGGAGTGCTGGCACCTCTCTGTTTTCTCTCTCTTCTTTTCTTTCCTCTCAGGATTGCGTTCCTCATTTCTCTTTAGTAGCCGTTGCCTAAATTGATCTTCAGGCAGTTGGCGCGGAAATCACAACTGTTCCAAAGTACCCTCTACCCGTAACGGTTATGATTTGTTGTTTCGAAAGTTGCCCGGCTTTGCCTGGAACGAGCCGATTCCTTGTCAGAAAGCTCCATCCATTACCCGGCATTGCTCCTCTGTGTCGCTGTGGTGACTCCATCGCGGCCGCCTAGCCCGGCCATCCGTGGGGCAGTGAGGCGCAAGTTGCGCTCTGTGAAGTCTGCGCTCTCCTTCCTTTTCAATGTCTGACATGAAGGCGGGGGCCCGGCAGCGGATTTCCAGGGGAGGAATGACATTTCATCATCCTCATCGAAAAGTGGGATGGAATCTCAACAAGAACCCCCGTCCCCTGGAAACAGCCAGTCAGAAGGGCACCCTTTGAGCTGGGAACTCCTCCCCAGCCCAGCTTTTCTTGTGAGACAGCTCCTGGCAACCCCCCAGCACCAAACCCAGCTCACCTGCTCGGCCTGCTCAGCCCAAGCTGTGCCCAGCTCGCGCACACGCCACAGTGGTGCTTCGGACAGGCTCTCACAGGGTGATCTGTTCCAAGGAGGGCCCAGAGCTCAGTCCCCGCGTGCAGCACGCCCACCAGAGCACCAGCTCTGCTCACCAGCTGTGGCACAAACGCTCCCACCCCTGCAACACTTGTGACCTTAGTGTGCGCCCGCATCGCTTCCGTGCCTTCATCATAAGCAAAGGAAATGGACGCCTCCCAGATCCAAACTTTAGGAAACCAACACCAGGCTCACCCAATGGGGTTAACCAAAGTAAAATAACAGGGAAGCGAGGATGACTCTTGTGCAGCCCAATAAAAACCAGTAATGACCAATACGGCCTCATATTGTCAATGGAGTCCCAGAGGAACTAGTAGGATCCAGGCGTGCACACCAGTATGGGCCAGGAAAGACCAGGATGGACTCATAGTGGTCAGTAGACAACCATCGGAAGCCGTAGGAGTGCAAACCACTATTGGCCCATAAAAAGCAGTAAGGACCAGCACGGCCTCGTAGTGCTCAATGGAGTCCCATAGGAATCAGTAGAAACCAATAGGAATGCACACCTGTATGCCTCTCTGGTTGTGGCTTTACGCCCCAGGGCCGATGTTGGCCTCCCGGACTATGGCTTTAGGCCCTGGGCCAGTGCCGGCCTCTCCGGCTGTGGACTTAGGCCCGGAGCTGGTGCTGGCCTCTTGTGCTGTGGCTGTGGACTTAGGCCCCGGGGCCAGTGCAGGCCTCTCGGATGTGACTTTGGGCCCAGGGGCTGGTGCCGGCCTCCTGGGCTGTGACTGTGGCTTCAGGCCCCAAAGCTGGTGCCAGCCTCTTGGGCTGTGGCTTCACGCCCCAGGACTGGTTCTGCCCTTTCGGGCTGTGGCTTCAGGCCCCAGGGCTGGGGCTGGCCTCCTGGGCTGTGGCTGTTGCTTCAGGCCCTGGGATCAGTGCCGGTCTCTCTGGCTGCGGCAACAGCTTTAGGCCCCAGGGACGGTGCCAGCCTCTCTTGTGCTGTGCCTACAGTTTTAGGCCCTTGGGCCTGACCTGTGGAACAGCACCTAGCCTCACAGGAGTCAGAATGTAAGGTAGTTTATTGAAGGTGTATAGACCGGTGCACGGGGGGCTCACACTGCCCCCGTTGCGCAACCAGTGGCTCTCAAGCAGCCATACTATATGCACACTCATAATTCCACGAAGCAAGTAATGCTAACTCATTCCTCCTTTGCAGAGTGCTATTGATAAGCAGAAGTCTTGCCCCCTTTCTACCAAACTCCTCCCAGGTCCTGCCTATTCCTTGTAAACCACTCCCCAGACTCCGCCTCTGAAGTAAGTGTTCCTCCTGTCTTTAATTTCTGAGCAGGGGACCCCCCCCTGTACCGGTACAGGGGTCCCTCCTGTACAAGGACCATCCTAGGGTCTCTGCCTTCACTCAGGGCCACTGCTGACCTTCCTGATTAGAGCTTCAGGCTCTGGGGCCCGTGCCGGTCTCTTGGGCTGAGTGTGTGGCTGTAGGTCCCAGGGCCGGTGCTGGCCTCTCTGGCAGTGGCTTTAGGTGCCAGGGAGCGCGCAGGCCTCTTGGGCTGGGGCTTCAGGCCCCGGGTCCAGCACCAGCCTCTCGGGCTGTGGCTTTAGGCTTTGGGGCCGATGCCAGACTGCCTGGCTGTGACTGTGGTTTCAGCCCCTGGTTGTAGGGCTATTCTGTTTAGACAAGAGGCCCGCAGTAAAAGGAGAACAGACTTAACAAACATCAAAGAAGCCATGGCCTCTACACAAGGTTGGATTGCCTCGCTCTGGGGATAGGTTGGGATGCAACAGGCAGGCATCAAGATACTCCCCTCTCTCCTCCTTCCAGGCTTATCTCTGTGCAAGGACGAGCAGATGTCCAGAAGCAATGATCTAGTATTGAGTGACCAAGTGTGAGAAGTTAATTAATTAGCAATACGTGCTTAGTTAGCAACACTTTCTGGTTAGTTGAGTGCCGGGAAGACTGTGAACCTGAAGTCCTCAGCCAATGAGGAACCAGGGGAGAAAGAGATAAGCATCGAGTAATAGGGCATCGAAGACGTAAGGCTGTTTTCTGTGCGCCCTTCTGCTTGCCGGTACTATTCTCTCTGGCTGTGTTTTTATGCCCCAGGGCTGTTGCCGGCCTCCAGCAATGGAGGGATGCAGCATAGTCCTCTCCATCCTCCTACCAAACTTATCTCTGTCCAAGGATGAGCAGGTGTCCAGGAAGAGAGAGATACCGTTCTCATAAAGTATTTGGATATTTCCAACAATTTGACCTCGCTCTTCCCTTCCCCCTACGAAATCCACCAAGATCCCCCCCCCAGACACCCTTTTCACCCCATAGAAGTCCTCTTTCCCCCTTCTCAGCTCCCCTACACAATGTCTCCCTCTACCTCCAGACCCCCTTTCCACCCCATGGAAGCCCCGCTCACCCCTTTTCCCCCCCACAACTCCTTCTCTCAGCCCCCAGAACCACTTTCCACCCCCATAGAAGCCCCTCACAGCCCCCCAGCTTCCTCCTGCCAACCCCCTCTCCATCCCCAGACCCCCTTTCCTCCCAGTAGAGACCACATTCATCCCATTTCTCCCCCCTCACAACCCCCGTCCACTCCCAGACCCCCCCTTGCTGCCCTACAGAAGCCCCATTCCCCCCTACCCCCCTCTCAACTCCCTACGTTCCCCTCCACAATGCCCCCCACCACCCCAGTTTCCCTTCACATCCACAGAAGCCTCTTTTCCCTCTTTTTCCACCCCACAACTCCTTCTCTCTGCCCCAGACCCTCTTTCCACCCCATAGAAGCCCCCCAGCACCCCCCCCAGTTTCTCCCTTTCACCCCTCCCTCCACCTCCAGACCCCTTTTCCACCCCACAGAAGCCCCGCTCACACCTTCCCCCCTAGATTCTCCTCAACCCCCCTTTCCACCCCCAGACTTTCCTTCCACCCCATGGAAGCCCCGCTAACCCTTTTCTGCCCCCCACAACACCCCCTGTCTGGCACGGGAGTCATCCAGAAGGACCTGGAGATGTCCCTGAAGGGTCTTGGGTCCCCGGTATCCTTGCATTCATTCAGAAGGCGCTGGCGATGTCACAGAGAGGACGTGTAGGATCCAAGGGGTCCTCAGCTGGGTTCAAAGGGTCCTGTTGTCTTCTGCAAGGGTCTGGAGATGAGCCAGGGGGGGCCCAGGAGCTCCTGGAGTCCTCCAGAGGTCTCAGATGGGAATTTTGAGGACAACCCCACATAGTGGCACGTCCTCACTCTGCTTTGTCCCCACGGGACCACCCCCAAAACCTTCTGTTTCTACTAAAATAAACGCCACGTTGATTTCATTGTATTTTTTTTCCCAGCTTCCCTTCAGAAGTGGATGGTTCCCGCCAAACCCCCGTGTAAAGCCCCACCCGGGGGAAACAACTCCCCCCAGGGCCACCGGGTGACACCAGGCCAACCGTCAGCGGTGCCACCACTGGAACAACCTCCTGTCCCTGAAGATTACACTGTCACTCTGTCACTGTAACCATGCAACTTGGCGCCATCCCAACCCCCGTCTACCTTGAGAGCCCCATCAGCGTCCTACAGCTCCCTCCCAAGCTGGGAGGGAGTGTTGATCAGCCGGAGGGGAGAAAGGCACTACAGAGGGACGTGCAAAGGCTGGCTGGCTGGGCCACGGTAAACTGTATGAGTTTCAACAGGGCCAAGTGTTGGGTCCTGCATTTTGGTCACAAGAAGCCCAGGCAACCCTACAGGCTTGGGGAGGAGTGGCTGGAAAGCTGCCTGATGGAAAGTGACCTTGGTGTGCACTTGGACAGTCAGCTGAATACGAGCCAGCAGTGTGCCCAGGTGGCCAAGGCGGCCCATGGCATCCTGGCTTGGATCAGGAATGGTGTGGTGAGCAGCACTGGGGAAGACGTCCTGCCCCTGTACTCAGTGCTGGTGAGGCCTCACCTCGAGTGCTGTGTTCAGTTTTGGGCACCTCGGTACAGAAGGGAAACCGAGGTACTGGAGCAGGTCCAAAGAAGGGCTACAAGGCTGATGAAGGGCTTGTGAAGGGCCTGGGGCCCCCAGCACAAGAAAGACGCAGAGCCCTTGGAACGGGTCCAGAGGAGGGCCACTAAGATGACCACAGGGCTTTCTTCTCCTCTGAAGAAAGGCTGGGGGAACTGGGCTTGTTCAGCTTGGAGAAGAGAAGGCTCCAGGGAGACCTCATGGTGGCCTTCCAGTGGTGGAAGGGAGGGTGTAAACAGGAGGGGGAATGACATGGGTTGATAGCGATAGGACAAGGGGGAATGGTTTTAAAATGAGACGGGGGAGGTTTGGGTTAGACATGAGGAGGAAGTTTTTCACTCAGAAGGTGGTGACGCACCGGAACAACTTGCCCAGAGAGGCTGTGGACGCCCCATCCCCGGAGGCATTGAAGGCCAGGCTGGATGTGGCTCTGGGCAGCCTGGTCTAGTGGTTGGCCACCCTGCCCACGGCAGGGAGGTTGGAACCAGATGATCTTAGGGGTCCTTTTCAACCCAGGCCATTCCATGGTTCTGGGATGATTCCATGAAATACAGCCATCATATGCGCCCAGGGCCACGGGGTCTTGGAAGAGTCCCTTCGGCATCTGAAGGCACGGACTCAGGTGTGAATGATCCAAATTGTTTATTGCAGGTTCAAACATCCCCAAGTTCTCTCTTTCCCATTTTCCCACCCCCCTTTCCATGTCAAAAAATCATTTGACACAGTCACCCCTGGTCGACTCCTTAAGCGTGCATGCAGGAGCTTATCCATCGGTGTCACGAGTTGTTCGTAGCCACGTGCTCTTCCTCCACCCGGGGTCGTTATCATGCGGTGATCGTGCTTCTCGCATGACTCTTGTTTTTGTCTCCTGGAGGCGTCCTTTGTTCTCAGCATTCCTTTCTCATGCCGTTTATCTATCTTGTTCCGCAGCTTCTAGCGTGAATGTTCTTTCTTGAATCCAGCCCAGTCCCCACTGTCCCTCTACCTCTGCTTTTCTACAGGGAGCTGGCACCCAGGAATGGTGCAGATGGAGTTTTGCAGGCTCAGGGGAAGCTCTGTCTGTCCCGGGCACCCCATGCCCTGCTCAGCGTGGGTAGGGTGTTGGCGGCCTGCGGCGCGGGGCTTTGGACTTTGGAGGAGGAGTCTTGGGAGACTCTGGTCTGTTGCGTATGGGTGGCAGCAAACCAGATCGGCTGGTGGAGGGCTCCTCAGGCAGGCTGCACTCACGGTGATACGGTGATGCCGCCGTCTCCTGAGGTTCTGCCTGTGCCGGCCTGTCCTTCGTGGCCATCTGCCTCTGCCTGAGTAGTTTGACAGAGTCACGTGGCAGAAACGGGTAGGGTGTTGGCGGCCTGCGGCGCGGGGCTGTGGTCCTTGGAGGCGGAGTCTTGGGAGACTCTGGTCTGTTGCGTGTGGGTGGCAGCAAACCAGATCTGCAGGTGGAGGGCTCCTCAGGCAGGCTGCACTCACGGTGAGACGGTGATGCCGCCATCTCCTGAGGTTCTGCCTGCGCCGGCCTGTCCTTCTTGGCCATCTGCCTCTGCCTGAGTAGTTTGACAGAGTCACGTGGCAGTAACGGTGGCCGGAATGCAAGGCCTTTGGTATCCCTGGACAGGCTGGACTCAGCTCTTAATGAACATCTCCTGTCTTTGATGTGAGATGCCACCTGCCTCCCGGCAACCTGAGGGTGCGAGGCCTTTGCTTTCCACATGGCCGCCGCTCCAGCCTCACGGTCCTCTCCCGCTCCTTGTTCATCTCCGCGGAACCGGACATGTTTTTTTCCCGTTGTTTGGCCCAGGTGTTCTTGGCCTTCGTTTCCTGCCTGGCCCTGCGGCTGCCAGGTCACCGGCTGCTCGCGGGCTTCAGACGTTCTCAGGATCGCTGGCAGCGGACTGAAAACACAGAGCAAGAGGGGTCTGCTTGAGTGGGTGATGGCTTTGGGGCCGCATCCTGCAACCCTGAGCCAGGACCCTTGGCTGCAACACGGCCTTCCCCACAGACAGCTCACCGGCTGCCCCGTGGCGCTCCTGAGATCCGGACAGGGGCCAGCCCTGTGAGCTGATCCCAGCCCAGAGCCTCCAGCCTCACCTGGACGAAAAGCTCTCCTGCTGTAAGCTTCTTCTGCTTCTTGAGCTTTGTCCAGCAGTACTTGCAACGCTGAAGCGTCTGATGTACGTTGGCACTTCAGCAAACCTCACTGCAATCGGGAAGGCAGAAGACATTCACCTGAAGCCTTTGGCTCAGTGACAAGGGGCGCTCAGGGATTTCCCGTCACACGGTGGTTGCACGTGCCATGGGAAGGAGCTGGCAGCTGCTTTACCTTTCTTGCCCTGGACAAGAGGTGGCAAAGCCCCTTCTTTCTTTTGCTTCCCCTCACCATGGAGATCTCCGGAGGCCTTGCGGAATATCCTGGGCGGTGGTTTGGGTGCAACCTGCTTCTGAAACCTGTGCAGAAAGAGCAGACACCGGCGTGATGCAGTGCTCCGCCAATCCTTTTTGCTGGCCGTGATGTCTGCTCACAGCACATTTTCCTGCTGCGTTAAGGCCACTACTTTCTGGAGTCCTTAGCAGGGTCCCTTGGGGTAGGGCAAGGGGAAACAGTTTCAAAGGGAAAGAGGGAGGATTGAGATTGGATGTACGGAAGAAGTTTTTGGCAGGAGGGTGTTGAGGCACCGGAACGTCTTGCCCAGAGAGGTGGTGGCTGCCCCGACAGTCGTTTGAGGTCAGGCTGCACCAGGCTCAGAGCAACCTCATCTGGCGGTAGGTGTCCCTGTTCCTTGCAGGATCGTGGGACTAGGTGCCCTTTCAGGGTTGCTTCCAGCTCAAATGATTCTGTGATTCTGTGCCATATCGTCACGGGCAGGACAGCCATGGACACAAGGAACAAGCACTACAGAATGAGAGCTGAGCAGCTGCATCAAGCAGCGGCTGCAGCCACAAACATACTCACATGGGGAAGACGACGAGGCGGCCAGAGTGCGTCAGGGAGGCCACCGGTGCCACCCGGGACACCAGCGTGTCCAGCAGCCAGGGGGCCTGCAGGGGAGGAACAGGGAGGTTGTGGGACATCCTTCTGATGGCTGAGGCCCTCAGGACTGGAGGAGCCCAAGGCAGGGAGAGCTGACACCAGCGCAGCACCTGCACAGCCCAAGCAGCTGGCCAGGTCCTGGTGGGCCATGTGCAGTCAGAGCAAGGGTCACGGGACTGCCCGGGCCATGGAGAAACCTCCAGCTCACCTTGAAAACAACTTTTCTGAATTTCTCCTTCCCGGAGAGCTTCTCAAGGAAGTCGTAATAGTATTTAATTCCAAAGCTCATGCCTTCAAAGAGGAGCACTCCTATGTCTTTCAGGACAAAGGCAACGTTCTCCCCATTCTTGAGGCAGTTGGAGAGGAGGGACACGGTGCTTTGGATGCAGGTCTTCCCTCTCTGCCAGGTCACAGAGGCAGCGGCAGCCACCTCGCTGTATTTCAGGGTCTCCACCTCCCTATGGGCTGAAAAATGCGAGGGACAGAGTTGATCCTGCAGTCGCTTTTCCACAGGCGCTTGCTTGCTTCCCTACAAGTGCTTCTTGCGGCCATCAGCCAGCACGGCCCCCACCTCGGAGAGGGAGGGAGGTCTCCTTCTGAGAAGGGAGGCGGTGGCCTTCTTTGCCCCGTCCGTGAAGCCTGCAAGGGTTCAATCCCGCTCCTACCTGGCAGGGAGTCCTTGTCGGACCCGAGGTGGTGCATGGCTCTGAGGTTCCTGGCCAGCTGAAACACAGGCCACCGCAGAGTCACGGTCCCGTCCGCAGTCCTGATGTCTTTAGAGATGGTGTCAAATGAGCCGAAGGTGGGAATCCAGACCCCCTGCGAGTGGAAGAGAAAGCACGGGCTGCAGGGTTATGGGCCGGCTGGAGGAAGAGCTGGAGGGGGTCCCACGTAGGGACAGAGCTCAGAAGCCCTCTCCCGCTGCTCAGAGGCACCAGCGGGCAGGGCAGCGGGAGAGGCTTTGGGAAGGAGCTGCACAGTCCTCTCCCTCTCCTTGCCCTCCCAAATGCAGCACAGCAGTCAGGGCGGAAGCAGCCTGGTGGAATCCAGAGGCTTCCCGAGGCTGGGCTCGGCCCTGAGCTCGGAGCCCGCCTAGCACAAGCGATGCTGCCTTTGCAGGAAGCCCACGCTATGCACAGCAGAGCAATTTGGGCTGAGCTTCCTGCTTTGTGTGGAGGGGAAGAGTCAGAGGAACTGCAGGCTGAGCTGGACAGGGAGAGGAGGAAGACGACAGCCAACACACCTTCTGCACCAGGAGGTGCTCCTGTACGTAGGCAGCCACCGCATCCCAGACGGCAACTCGCTCTGGAGGGCAGAGGAAAAGCGGGTCACACTCTGCATCTGCCGCTTCCCGGCGCTCCTACTGCCTCGGGCCGGGAGGGAGGTGGCAGACGGAAAGTGTCGTTGCAGTCCCCAGCCCCACACGGAGACAGCCCCGAGCTGGTCCCCGTGCTGGGTCTCTCCCGCTCAGCGCCAAGATGGGCTGCAGCAGCGCTCCTGTGGTGGCTGTGGACCCGTGTACCTTCGGTGTTGGTGTCTGTCGCTCTGGAGGCACGCCTCGCTGCGGGGCCGGCCTCGCTCGTCCTGTTCCGCCTTGTGCCAGCGGGTTGCTCCGTGTTGGCGCCAGCCATGCCGGAGCTCATCCCTTCAGATGCGTCTGCTCTCGTCCAGATGCTCCTTCAGGGTGCAGGACCCACCACCGTGCACCGCCTTTATACCCCTCCCGGGTGGCCGTGTCACAAACGTTGCCGTGGCGACGCGGTGACAGCGTGGCCAGTGCTGGCCGTGGCCCATTATGACGCAAGACAGCAGCCTGCTGCCCGCCCCGAGTGGGAGTGCTGGCACCTCTCTGTTTTCTCTCTCTTCTTTTCTTTCCTCTCAGGATTGAGTTCCTCATTTCTCTTTAGTAGCCGTTGCCTAAATTGATCTTCAGGCAGTTGGCGCGGAAATCACAACTGTTCCAAAGTACCCTCTACCCGTAACGGTTATGATTTGTTGTTTCGAAAGTTGCCCGGCTTTGCCTGGAACGAGCCGATTCCTTGTCAGAAAGCTCCATCCATTACCCGGCATTGCTCCTCTGTGTCGCTGTGGTGACTCCATCGCGGCCGCCTAGCCCGGCCATCCGTGGGGCAGTGAGGCGCAAGTTGCGCTCTGTGAAGTCTGCGCTCTCCTTCCTTTTCAATGTCTGACATGAAGGCGGGGGCCCGGCAGCGGATTTCCAGGGGAGGAATGACATTTCATCATCCTCATCGAAAAGTGGGATGGAATCTCAACAAGAACCCCCGTCCCCTGGAAACAGCCAGTCAGAAGGGCACCCTTTGAGCTGGGAACTCCTCCCCAGCCCAGCTTTTCTTGTGAGACAGCTCCTGGCAACCCCCCAGCACCAAACCCAGCTCACCTGCTCGGCCTGCTCAGCCCAAGCTGTGCCCAGCTCGCGCACACGCCACAGTGGTGCTTCGGACAGGCTCTCACAGGGTGATCTGTTCCAAGGAGGGCCCAGAGCTCAGTCCCCGCGTGCAGCACGCCCACCAGAGCACCAGCTCTGCTCACCAGCTGTGGCACAAACGCTCCCACCCCTGCAACACTTGTGACCTTAGTGTGCGCCCGCATCGCTTCCGTGCCTTCATCATAAGCAAAGGAAATGGACGCCTCCCAGATCCAAACTTTAGGAAACCAACACCAGGCTCACCCAATGGGGTTAACCAAAGTAAAATAACAGGGAAGCGAGGATGACTCTTGTGCAGCCCAATAAAAACCAGTAATGACCAATACGGCCTCATCGTGGTCAATGGAGTCCCAGAGGAACTAGTAGGATCCAGGCGTGCACACCAGTATGGGCCAGGAAAGACCAGGATGGACTCATAGTGGTCAGTAGACACCCATCGGAAGCCGTAGGAGCGCAAACCACTATTGACCCATAAAAAGCAGTAAGGACCAGCACGGCCTCGTAGTGCTCAATGGAGTCCCATAGGAATCAGTAGAAACCAATAGGAATGCACACCTGTATGCCTCTCTGGTTGAGGCTTTACGCCCCAGGGCCGATGTTGGCCTCCCGGACTATGGCTTTAGGCCCTGGGCCAGTGCCGGCCTCTCCGGCTGTGGACTTAGGCCCGGAGCTGGTGCTGGCCTCTTGTGCTGTGGCTGTGGCTTTAGGCCCCAAAGCTGGTGCCAGCCTCTTGGGCTGTGGCTTCAGGCCCCAAAGCTGGTGCCAGCCTCTTGGGCTGTGGCTTCACGTCCCAGGACTGGTTCTGCCCTTTTGGGCTGTGGCTTCAGGCCCCAGGGCCGGGGCTGCCCTTCTGGGCTGTGGCTGTGGCTTCAGGCCCTGGGACCAGTGCCGGTCTCTCTGGCTGCGGTGACAGCTTTAGGCCCCAGGGACGGTGCCAGCCTCTCTTGTGCTGTGCCTACAGTTTCAGGCCCTTGGGCCCTTGCTAACTAATTCTGTGAATGTCTTCTTGTTTTTCACTCCTTATTGGACATGTGCAGAGTACAGTCAAGTCGTTTTGAATATCATTTCCTTTGTGGTGATTGGTCTGGTTTCTCATCTGAAGGCTTCAGACCTGCAATTCCAGGAGCTTCCTCCTTTGCAGTGTGCTATTGATAAGCAGAAGCCTTGCCCCCTTTCTACCAAACTCCTCCCAGGTCCTGCCTATTCCTTGTAAACCACTCCCCAGACTCCGCCTCTGAAGTAAGTGTTCCTCCTGTCTTTAATTTTTGAGCAGGGGACCCCCCCCTGTACCGGTACAGGGGTCCCTCCTGTACAAGGACCATCCTAGGGTCTCTGCCTTCACTCAGGCCACTGCTGACCTTCCTGATTAGAGCTTCAGGCTCTGGGGCCCGTGCCGGTCTCTTGGGCTGAGTGTGTGGCTGTAGGTCCCAGGGCCGGTGCTGGCCTCTCTGGCAGTGGCTTTAGGCGCCAGGGAGCGCGCAGGCCTCTTGGGCTGGGGCTTCAGGCCCCGGGTCCAGCACCAGCCTCTCGGGCTGTGGCTTTAGGCTTTGGGGCCGATGCCAGACTGCCTGGCTGTGACTGTGGTTTCAGCCCCTGGCTGTAGGGCTATCCTGTTTAGACAAGAGGCCCGCAGTAAAAGGAGAACAGACTTAACAAACATCAAAGAAGCCATGGCCTCTACACAAGGTTGGATTGCCTCGCTCTGGGGATAGGTTGGGATGCAACAGGCAGGCATCAAGATACTCCCCTCTCTCCTCCTTCCAGGCTTATCTCTGTGCAAGGACGAGCAGATGTCCAGAAGCAATCATCTAGTATTGAGTGACCAAGTGTGAGAAGTTAATTAATTAGCAATACGTGCTTAGTTAGCAACACTTTCTGGTTAGTTGAGTGCCGGGAAGACTGTGAACCTGAAGTCCTCAGCCAATGAGGAGAGAGAAAGAGATAAGCGTCGAGTAATAGGGCATCAAAGATGTAAGGCAGTTTTCTGTGTGCTCTCCTGCTTGCAGGAGGCCTGCCATTGCAATTGCGAAGAAAACCTGCTTTTTCCAAGATACCGTCCTGATAAATTATTTGGCTATTTCCAACATGACTGTAGTTTCAGGCCCTGGCGCTGGTGCCGGCCTCTCTGACTGTGGCTGTGGCTTTAAGCCCCAGGACTGTTTCCGGCCTTTCCGGCTGTGGCTATAGGCCCCACACATCGTGCTGGCCTCTCGGGCTGTTGCTGTGGCTTCAGGCCCCGGGGCCGGTGCTGGTCTCTCTGGCTGTGTTTTTATGCCCCTGGGCTGGTGCCAGCCTCTCGGGCTCTAGCGATGGCATGAAGCACCGGGGCAAGGGCCAGCTGTGGGAGTGGAATGTTGTTTCTGCATTTAGAACTAACGTGATGAGTATTTTATGGTGTCTGCGGCCATCTAGCATCCTTGATTGGTACTAATAATTCTTTCTGGGATTCTCCTGATTCCATCAAGGTGGGGGGAGGGGTCTCTAACAGTCCTCATCACTTGTCCTTTAGGTCAATTTTCCATTCTGATGCATGCGTAGTAGGCAGATGAAGTAATTAGTAAGTACAAAAACTGCTGCTTTTGAATTATAGACTAAAAAGCATATTGTGAGGCTATTCTGTTTTGCCAAGAGGCCCTCGGCAAAAGAACAACAGATGTATCAAACATCAAAGAAGCCAGGGCCTCTACCCCAGGCCGAGCTGTTCCACTCGAGGAATGGGAGGGATGCAACAGATAGCCCTCTCCATCCACTTGAGACAGAGTTCAAAAGAAAAAGGAGAGAAGCAGAAAGATCGTAAAGGGGATCCTTTAGATAACTCGCCCTCCCTTAAAGATCTAAAGCAATGCAAGCGGCAGCGGCCTCTGCAGAGGCGGGTCTTTCCCAACCTGAGCAACGCTACAGTTCTACGCTTCTGCGATTAATGCAAATCACGGTTGAGTGTGCACTGGATTGGTCAAAGAGCTGGGGTTTGTCAAGCGTGTGTGTGCACGGATGTGTGAAAGGATGGGGCTGCACACGTGTGTGTGCCATGGGCGAACAAACCGCTGCGGTGCTTCAGGGAGCACCTCGCTGCCTTTTGCTGCTCCTGGCAGAGCCTCGCCAATATTCTTGGCATTTTGGAGCCCCTTCCTGCTGCTGCCGCTGCTTTGGGGGCACCCACGCCGCTCCACTCTGCCCCTCCCCCAGCCCCACGCCGGCCCATGCCGGCCTCTCATTGGTCAGAGGCAGCACCGCCGGCTGCGATTGGCTGAGGCGCAGCGCGTGGGAGCGGCCGTTGGCGGCCGGCTCGGGGCCACCCAGGCTCTCCCCTCAGACAGCGCCGCACCCACAGCCCGGGCCGCCCCGCTCGGCACCGCCGCTGCAGCCGCTGTGCGGGTGTCATGGTTTTATCCTTGGTGGTGACTGCAATTCCACATCGTAACATCATGTAGTGCACCTGGAGTTAAAGCATTAATGCTCCAGTTCCGGGCACCTGTCTGAAAGAGAAGAACTACATTCCCAGGGGGGCTTTGCGGTCAGAGAGGAGATAGAACCTCTGGCAAAGTCACCTGATCTCCTCTTCTTCCCTCGGCTCTCGTCCCGACCACACGCATCGCCTCAGCACTACTGTAAGGCCTACAGCTTTCAGATACTCTTTCTCTCATTCTATTTGATTTATTTGCTTCAATTCGAATTATATTGTGTTATAGTGTGCTATCTTGCCTTCCAATTCCGTATGTAGTAAATTAGTTTGTTTCTCCTCAGATCGTTGCCGCTGCTTTTAATTATTTTGGGGTCCCCTGTTTCCCTTTTCTGGAGGTGTGGATTTTGCGAAATCCCTCCACCCCGCTGGTCACAGAACTGAGCCGAACCAGCCTGTAAACCATTGACAGCGGGCAGTACTGAGATGGAACCGCGGCACTGAGGAGCGGTGCTGAGGACAGCAGTGCCACAGGTGTTTGGGGGAACGGCTCCGGGCCGGGGCCGGGGAGAGGAACCATGCGCGGCCCAGGCCATACCACCCCCCCCGCCCTCCCCCCCCCTCTGCTGTGGGATGCGGGGATTTGGGACGCTGAAGGGCTCGGGGCCCCCACCGCCGCAGCGCTGCTGCCCGCATCCGGGCCAGGCCCCCCCCAAGCCCTCCAGTGCTGCGCCCAGACCCCACCGGGGCTGAGGTGGACATAGGGGCTGTGGGGGAGATGTAGTGGGGATATGGGCGTTTAGGGGGTTGTGGGGGGCTGTAGAGGGATATAGGGCTGTGCGTGGGTTATAGGAGAATATGGGGCTAGAGGGGGCTGTTGTGGGAATACAGGGAGGCTGTGGGAGGTCATGGGGAGGATATAGGGAGATAGGGGACTGTTGTGGGTATAGGGTTATACGGGAGCTACGGGGGGGATACAGGGTGATATGGGGCTATAGTGGGCTGTGGGGATCCACACAGGGGGATATGGGGATATAGGTAGCTGTGAGGGGAACGCAGAGGGACATGGGGCTGAGAGGGGCCTTAGGGTGGGCTATAAGGGGATGGGGCTATAGGGTGGGCTATAAGGGGATGTGGAGCTAGAAGGCTCTCCCTTCCTGTCCCCCTTCCTTTCCCGCCAGCTGTGGGTTGCTCTTAGGGTTGGCATTAGTGTGGCAATGAGGAGCAGAATGCAAACACCTCCAAACACGTTGTTACTCCGCAGAGATCCGCACGGTGACGCTGCGCTGCCAACAGCGCTTCTCAACACTAAGCCCTGAAACACGGGGCAACTCCAACACAGCTTTAACTAATAACTAATAACTACTTTTATTTCAGCTCTACATATAACACTACAACAAACGTGACAGACGAAGACCCATCCCTGTGGAGCGGCACTACTCCCTCCACGTTCTCCAGAACCATCGGCGCAACCTGGGCCTGGTGGGCGGCACATCTTCCAGCACGCTGAGGATCAGCAGTGTCTGCAGCACCAGACAGCGCACGGTCGGCTCGCTGTCCTCCTTGGCGCCCTCCAGGGCTGCAATGGAACAGTGCTGTGTCACCACGTGGGCCTCACACGGCGCTTCCCGGGGCACGGGGCAGCGGGGGGGACGGCTCACCTTTACGGATGTCCAACACCTTCTCCCGGTTCTCATTCCTCAGCTTTCGCCCTAGCAGCCCTGCGCACATGGCTGCTGTCAGCGCTCGCCCGGCCCCGCGGCGCCCAGGGACCTCACAGCATCCCAGGGACCCCCACGGTGCTCCACGGACCTCCAAAAACCCCATACTACCCTAATAGTGTCCCCATCATCCCCAGCAATCCTTCAGTGTCTCAGGGACCTATGGTGTCCCAGTGACCCCTGTGGTGCCCATCTGCCCCCAAGGACCCCAGTGACCCCCAGAGACCCAACACAATGCTTCAGCGAACCCCATAGTGCCCCAGTAATCCCAGTGTTGCCCTAATAACTTCCAAGAACCCCACCATTTCCCCAGTGGTCCCCCAGGGCCCCCGCTGCGCACCGACCCCACAGCATTCAGCCAGAGGGATGGGGACCCACTGGGGATGGGACTCACCGAGGAAGCGCACGGCCGTGTCCCTCACGGGCACCTGGGGGCTGTGCAGGTGCAGCACCGTGTCCTTCAGGTACTGCTCCGCATCTCTGCCCCTCTTCTGAAGCTGCAGAGAGCATGGTGGGGGTGGCACCCGCAGAGTGGCTCCCCGACCCCCCTTCTGCAGGGCAGCAAGGGGGGTCCAGAGGGGTTGAGGGGTGGGGGTCCTTACCAGGCAGTCAGCAATCATCCAGACCTCCGCCGCACAGGCCAAGCGTTGCAGTTGCTGCCAGCCAAGGAGCTTGGCGGCATGGATCAGAGCTTTCTGAGCAGCCTGGGGAGCAGTGACACGGGGGGGTGTTGGTGGGAGATCCTGGGGGAACCCCCATCCCAAACCTGGGTCGGCACCACAGCCGGTCCCGTCCCACAGGGTCTGGGGAAACGGGGTGGGGGATGTGGGAGGGTTTTCCTAACCTTAATGACTGTATGGGTGGGTGTAGTGGAGGGGGGAACTGGGAGGACTGTATGGGTGGATATGAGGTGGGGATCTGGTATCTAGGAGGACTGTACACGTGGGCACAGGGCAGGGAGTAGTTGCTGGTCACACCGGATAACCTCGCGACCCCGTGACCCCACAAGCTGCCCCCACCTGCGCCACGTTGGGGATGTCCTCATTCATGTGGATGAAGAGTGGCAGCAGACTCCTCTCCGCCTGCAGCAGCAGCCGCTTCCTGCCTGGCGCCTCCAGCAGCAGCGCAAAGAGCTCCATGGAGCGCCAGCGCACCTCTGCGTTGTCCTGGGAGGAAACACACAAGGGGGTAGTCCTGAGCTCTGCACGGTGCGGGGGCTGCTTGAATGCTCCCCGCTGCCCCGCGTCCCTCACCTCATTGAAGCAGGACAGCAGCTGCACGGCCAGCTGGCTGAGCACACCTCGGATGCTGGCGGGGCGCTGTGCCACAATGTCCTGCAGCAGATGTATGGCCTGCAGTTTGATGTCAGCCCGCATGTCCTGCAGCCACAGCAGCGCGTCAGGTAGCAGCAGCTGCATCCTCCCAGCGTAAAGGTTCCTCAGCCCGCGCAGCGCCAGCTCTCTGCTCCTGGGCTGTTTGCTGCGGATGTATTTCCTGAAGATCTTTTGGGTGCCGGTGTCATCCTTGTGGTGCCCCTGGCAGCTCCACAGCTGTGATGAGCGGTGGTCAGCAGGCGGGAGCGGGCTCAGCCTCCCATCCTCCCAAGGAGACCCTCCCCCGCACCGTCTCCACACCCACCTCGAGGTAGAACGCCATGGCGGGGACCTCCCTCCACTGCAGCTGGTGGTACTGCAGCAGATTCTGCAGGTGTCTGAAGATGGGTCTGCACTGATCCCGGCAGTTCTTCAGCATCACCCTGTGGGGCAGGGGGAGGGCTGAAGCCGGGCTCAGGGGCTGACCCCACTGGGTCTGGGCTGGAGTAGGGGGACCGGAACAGCCCATGCCGCCCCACAGTGTGCTCTTCCATCTGCCCACCGTGCCTCAGCACCTCCTGAGCACTCCCCATCTTGTTCCCTACTTATTTCAGGAGCACTGCACTTGGGGCACCGTGTAGGGCAGTGTGTGGGGCAGCATGGGGCAGAGCATGGAAGGGGTTGGGGCCGTACTTGGCAAGGGAGTGTAGGCCGTTTTGCCACATGGAAGCGCCCAGCAACCGCGCCCACAGGTCGTGGGTCTCCATGGAGAATGCCAGGTTGTCCATATCGGCGCAGAGCAGCAAACTGCAGGCCGTCTCCACCACCATCCTGCATGGAAACAGGGCAGCATTGGGTCAGCACAGGGGTCAGGGGCCAGAGGTCAGTGAGGGGCCAGGGCACAGTGCAGAGTCAGGGTTCAATCAGAGGTCATCATGCAGTCAGGAGTCAGTGTGGGGTCAGGAGTCAGCAGGGGCACAAAGGTCAGCGTGGGGTCAGGGGTCAGTGTGGGTGGTGCCGCGGGGTCAGAGCGGGCACTGCGGTGTTACCTGATGGCAGAGGTGGGCGCAGATGGGCGGAATGGGTCCTCCGTGATGGCGATGATCTCCAGCGGAGCTAGCGGCCCGGCGGACACCAGCTGGATGATGAGCGCCACAAAGAGCTCCGGGAAAACCAGTCGCACCTGTGGGCCGTAGTCCAGGTACTGCAGGAGCTTATGCAGTGCCGTGGCCGCCTGCGGAAAGCACCCGGACAGCACTCAGCAGTGAGCTGCTCCCCTGGGTTTGGGGGGGTGGGGGGGAGTGTTCCCAGAGGACCCCCAAACTCACGGCCAGGTGAAGGACGCCGACCTCGGTCTTCTGGCCCAGCGGCACGGTCTCCAGCTGACGCAGCAGCGCCTGCACCATCTTTGGCACCACATCCACCGAGGACAGCGCCAACTCCCACAGCTCCCATATGTCCCTGCGGCACAGAGCTGTCCTCAGCGGGAGCCCCTCTCTGAGTGGGGTGGGAGTCCTTCTATATGTGGGGTGGGTGTTGTTCTATGTGTGGGGTGAGGGTCCCTCTGCACCACGGGTGAAGGTCCCATGGGGGGTGGTCTCCCTCTCCGTGTGGAGTGGGGGTCCCTATCCATGTGGGGTGGAGGTCCCTGTCCTTGTGGGGTGGGGGTCCCTCTCTGCGGGGGGTGGGGGCAGCGCACTTGTCACAGGTGGGGGAGCAGCGCAGCAGGCTGAGTGTCATCGCGCGAGGGTTGGCGGCAGCCAGTGAGGGGAAGGTGCCGTGGATGGTCCTCAGTGCCTGCTCCTCTGTGATCAGCTTCCTGCTCCTGTGGATGGCCGTCACGATGCGCTGCACCTGGAAGGGTCACAGGGACAGCAGAACTTCACTCCAGGCGTCCCCAGGAGGGGCCAAGCACCCTGAAGTCTCAAATCAGATCGATGCCGTGCAGGACAACCCAACCCAACACAGCCTTCCTGCACCCAACCCAACCCAATTCTAACCATCAGGACCCAACCCACCCCAACCCCACCCCCTCCTCCCATGGGCTCAGCCCCCTGGCAAGCAGCTCCCGGTTGCTCACATCATTGGGCATAGGGTTGAAGTCAACCGTCAGGATGGCCATCAAGGTGGAAGCCACCTGGGTGTTGCAGTTGCTGCAGTCCCTCATGCCCTGCAGCGCCAGGAGGATGAGATCGGTCTTCTCTGAAGAGTGGAAGTACTTCTCAAAGCGCTGGGGAGGAATGAACGCAGAGGGGGGGAAGGATGTCAGCCATGCTCCCCCCACCCCCTGCGCCCATGAGTCCTGGCGCAACAATCCCTCCTCACCAGCAAAATGACCGTGGTGTTGGTGGTCCAGGTGAGGGAGAACTCGTGGTCAGCTTCCCACTGCTCCAGTTTCCCCTGCTCGTCCAGCTGCCCTTCCCAGCCTGGAAAGGAGAGCAAGGCGCAGGTGCGTGAGCAGTGGCTGCCCTGCAGGGAGCTGGACAGCTGCCCCGACCCCAAGCACGGGGCCGTGCGGCAAAGCTCCCCAACACCATGGGGTTCTTCACTGCTCTGAGCGGCAGCTGAAGCAGAGGTCAGCAGCCGTTGCCTTACGGCTTCTCCACAGGACAAATCTGTAGAGGTGACGGAGAGCGCTCAAAGCACAGCGGCATGTTTTGTCCTCCTGGACAAAAGCGCAGCACAGGATGAGGCATCCCACCAGCTGCCCCAGCACGGGCAGGCGGAGCTCGTCATAGCTGGCAGATGGGGATTGTTCCGAGGAGTGACGGGGCTGTACGTGGAGAGCAGAAAGTTGAGCGCACCCCCGGAGTGGGCAGAGCGTGGAAAAGGAGAGACAAAGACTCCACATTATGGGGGTCGGGCCCTTACCTTCTCCTGGCAGTAATGTGCCAGCGAATGGGTCAGCTTCCAGATGCGCCCCACTGCCCTCTGGCGCACGGTCGAGCTCTGCAAGGAGGTGAAGGGCAGCAGCACCTGTGGGAAGAGGAGGTGCTGCTCTGCCCTGTGGTCCCCCTGGATCACCCCAGAAGGTTTTTGGGGTGGTGGGGATGGGGGGGGAACACTCTTCCTCTGTGTGGTCCCCATGGGCAAGGCTCACCTGGAAGACGTCTTTCAGCTCCTCTCCGATGCTGGTGCTGGGGTGAATGAACACCAATGAGTGCAGCATCTCATCCAGAGCCCTCAGGGTCTGCAGAACGGACAGGGTGGAGGGAGATTAGAGGGGAGGGGGACGGGGGATGCATGGCAAGACCCTGTTCTGCAAGGCAGGGGGGTCCTGTAGCTCCCTGGCACCCACCTTGGAGTAAAGGTTTGTGTCCAGGTCCTGCTCTGAGGGAAGCAGGAAGATGCTCCGGAAGCACACAACAAAGAGAGGGATCTTCTCCTCCAGAGCCCCCTCCACCTTGCTGCAAGAACAGGGACAGCGGCGCTGGGAGTGCTGTGCTGCAGGATGGGGAGTGGATCCCCCCATGGGCAGCACTCTGCAGAGCAGGGGGGGCATTGCTGGGAGGAACCCCTCCTCCATCGGGATGTGTGGGGCAGAGGGAGTCCTGAGAGCTGCTGTGGTCAGATTGGGGTTGGGGTTCGGGTTGGGGTTAGGTTGTTGTTCGGGTTAGGGTTAGGTTATGGTCAATGTTAGAGCTGAGGCCCAGCAGTGCTGCAGGACCCCCTCGGCCCTTTGCCCCGCCCCAAAGGGGGAGAGCAGCAGCCCAGTACTGCCAGGATCGTCCCCGGGGGCTGTGGGGCCTATACAGGCAGTGTGGGGCCATTCAGACACTGTGGGGCCATACAGGCAGTCTGGGGCCATATGAATGCTGTGGGGCCATCCCGGTGTGGGGCAGTACCTGAGGGAGGTGATGGCGGCTACCGCTTGCAGCCGCAGTTCGGAGCTCAGCTCTCTCCGCGGCTCCTCTGCCAGCAGCACCTGCAGCACAGCGGGATGGCATCAGGCATGCAGTGCTCCCAGCACTGGGAGGAGAGGAGCCGCCCACTGCCCCCCCTCCAGCACCCACCGCCCCTCACCATGATGTTCTCCACAAGTTCGTTCCGGCGGCAGAAGATGCGCAGTTCCTGCACCGTGTTCCTCTCTGCTGCGGAGCCGCAGATGGTGCGGATGCTGCACAGGAACTTCATCTTCTTCTCCTCATTCTGAGGCTGCCAGCGAGCGTGGGGAGCTGTGAGCGGGGGGGCGGGGCCAGGGGGCACAGCCCTCCTGCGGATGCAATGGGCCTGGGGGGGGATGGGGGACCGCCGTGATGGGAGCGGCCGCTGTCACCTCTGTGCTCCGGAGAAAGGCCTCAATGTTGTCCATCGCGTAACGCTCCACAGCACACATGGGCAGCCCAGAGGCATCCAAGGGGGGAGCTGGAATTGGGGGTAGGAGGGGGATCGGAATTAGAGCTGGGTTTAGAGTTGTGGTTAGTGTTACGATTGAGGTTAGGGTTGGGGTTGGATTAGGGTTAAGGTTGGGGGTGGGGGTGGGTTAGAGTTAAGGTTGGGGTTGTGGTTAGTGTTAGGATTGAGTTTGGGGTTGGGGCTAAGGGTAGAGTTAAGGATGGGGTTGGGGTTCAGGTTAGGGTTAGGGCTGGGGTTAGGATTAAGGTTGGGATTAGGGTTGGGGTTGGGGCTGGGTTGGGGTTAGGATTAAGGTTTGCCGTCAGGGTTGGTGTAGAGGAGCCCGGAGCAAAGCGAGGAGAGAAGGGAACTCTGCCCTCTGCCGCCCCACGCAGCCCCCACACTGTGCAGAGGGCGCTTCCCACCCCCAGCCCTGTGGGGACCCTCACTCACCGGGCGGCACAGAAGTGGGCTCCTGGGGGAGTTTGTCCTTCTCCTTGGCCTCAGCAGGGCAGGAGGGGTTTCTCTCCTCCATCGCAGAGGATGAGGGTTGAGGTTGGGGACGGGCCGTGGCCTGGGCAGCCATGGGCGGAGAGAAGCGCTGCGGTTTGCCCCGAGGGGCGGCTTGCACCGCTGCTCTGCTCGCGTGCTGTCCCATCTCAGTCCTGACGGAAAGTGAGGGGCACAGCGCTGGCGCTGCTGGAGCTGGGGGGCACGGGGACGCGTCACAATGGGCCCCGCTGTGACCCGCTGCCCCGCCCGCGTGGGGCCCCCGGCAGTGCTCAGCTCTGCTCAGGGCTGCTCAGTTCCCCAGTCTGCTGCTGAGGACTGGATATATTATTGCAATTATTTTATTAAATCATTAAAAAAGAGGGCAACGGAAGCATAAAACTCAGAAATTGGAAATACGTGCTTCACATCAAGGCTGAGCTGCTCTGCAGGGGGGTTCAGGATTTCCCTGGTGAGTTCACCAACTAAAGCTGGGGTTGGGGTTGCAGTTAGGGTTATGGATAGGGTTAGGGTTAGGGCTTGGGTTGTGGTTGGGGTTGGGGTTAGGGTTAGGTTTCGGGTTAGGGCTAGCATAGGGTTAGGGTTACGGTGAGGGTTAGGGTTAGTGTTGGGCCTTAAGTTGCGATAGGGTTGGGCTCAACATTTGATGTTAGGATTGGGGTGAGTGTTGGAATTAGGTTTTGGTTTAGGCTTAGGGTTTGGGCTGGGATTGAGGTTACTCTTGGGTTTAGGGTTGTGATTAGGGTTAGGGTGTGGGTTGGGGTTAGTGTTGGGGTTAGGGTTGGGTTTAGTGTTAGTGATTGTGGTTGGGGTTCTGGTTTGGTTTAGATTTAGAGTTAGGGTTGGAGTTGGGGTTGGGTGTAGGGTTAGCATTGTGTTAGGGAGCTGGGGAGTGCCAGTGGGGCAGTGAGGCGCAAGTTGCGCTCTGTGAAGTCTGCAGCTCTCCTTCCTTTTCAAAGCCTGACATGAAGGCGGGGGCCCGGCAGCGGATTTCCAGGAGAGGAATGACACTTTCATCATCCTCATCGAAACGTGGGATGGAATCTCAACAAGAACCCCCGTCCCCTGGAAACAGCCAGTCAGAAGGGCACCCTTTGAGCTGGGAACTCCTCCCCAGCCCAGCTTTTCTTGTGAGACAGCTCCTGGCAACCCCCCAGCACCAAACCCAGCTCACCTGCTCGGCCTGCTCAGCCCAAGCTGTGCCCAGCTCACGCACACGCCACAGTGGTGCTTCGGACAGGCTCTCACAGGGTGATCTGTTCCAAGGAGGGCCCAGAGCTCAGTCCCCGCGTGCAGCACGCCCACCAGAGCACCAGCTCTGCTCACCAGCTGTGGCACAAACGCTCCCACCCCTGCAACACTTGTGACCTTAGTGTGCGCCCGCATCGCTTCCGTGCCTTCATCATAAGCAAAGGAAATGGACGCCTCCCAGATCCAAACTTTAGGAAACCAACACCAGGCTCACCCAATGGGGTTAACCAAAGTAAAATAACAGGGAAGCGAGGATGACTCTTGTGCAGCCCAATAAAAACCAGTAATGACCAATACGGCCTCATATTGTCAATGGAGTCCCAGAGGAACTAGTAGGATCCAGGCGTGCACACCAGTATGGGCCAGGAAAGACCAGGATGGACTCATAGTGGTCAGTAGACACCCATCGGAAGCCGTAGGAGCGCAAACCACTATTGACCCATATAAAAGCAGTAAGGACCAGCACGGCCTCGTAGTGCTCAATGGAGTCCCATAGGAATCAGTAGAAACCAATAGGAATGCACACCTGTATGCCTCTCTGGTTGAGGCTTTACGCCCCAGGGCCGATGTTGGCCTCCCGGACTATGGCTTTAGGCCCTGGGCCAGTGCCGGCCTCTCCGGCTGTGGACTTAGGCCCGGAGCTGGTGCTGGCCTCTTGTGCTGTGGCTGTGGCTTTAGGCCCCCGGGGCCAGTGCAGGCCTCTCGGGATGTGACTTTGGGCCCAGGGGCTGGTGCCGGCCTCCTGGGCTGTGACTGTGGCTTCAGGCCCCAAAGCTGGTGCCAGCCTCTTGGGCTGTGGCTTCACGCCCCAGGACTGGTTCTGCCTTTACGGGCTGTGGCTTCAGGCCCCAGGGCTGGGGCTGGCCTCCTGGGCTGTGGCTGTGGCTTCAGGCCCTGGAACCAGTGCCGATCTCTCTGGCTGCCGCGACAGCTTTAGGCCCCAGGGACGGTGCCAGCCTCTCTTGTGCTGTGCCTACAGTTTAGGCCCTTGGGCCTGACCTGTGGAACAGCACCTAGCCTCACAGGAGTCAGAATGTAAGGTAGTTATTTAAGGTGTATAGACCGGCGCACGGGGGGCTCACACTGCTCCCGTTGCGCAACCAGTGGCTCTCAAGCAGCCATACTATATGCACACTCATAATTCCACGAAGCAAGTAATGCTAACTCATTCTTGACAGTGGGGTCATCCTATGCTAACTAATTCTGTGAATGTCTTCTTGTTTTTCACTCCTTCTTGGACATGCTCAGTGTACAGTCAAGTCGTTTTGAATATCATTTCCTTTGTGGTGATTGGTCTGGTTTCTCATCTGAAGGCTTCAGACCTGCAATTCCAGGAGCTTCCTCCTTTGCAGTGTGCTATTGATAAGCAGAAGCCTTGCCCCCCTTTCTACCAAACTCCTCCCAGGTCCTGCCTATTCCTTGTAAACCACTCCCCAGACTCCGCCTCTGAAGTAAGTGTTCCTCCTGTCTTTAATTTTTGAGCAGGGGACCCCCCCCTGTACCGGTACAGGGGTCCCTCCTGTACAAGGACCATCCTAGGGTCTCTGCCTTCACTCAGGCCACTGCTGACCTTCCTGATTAGAGCTTCAGGCTCTGGGGCCCGTGCCGGTCTCTTGGGCTGAGTGTGTGGCTGTAGGTCCCAGGGCCGGTGCTGGCCTCTCTGGCAGTGGCTTTAGGCGCCAGGGAGCGCGCATGGCCTCTTGGGCTGGGGCTTCAGGCCCCGGGTCCAGCACCAGCCTCTCGGGCTGTGGCTTTAGGCTTTGGGGCCGATGCCAGACTGCCTGGCTGTGACTGTGGTTTCAGCCCCTGGCTGTAGGGCTATCCTGTTTAGACAAGAGGCCCGCAGTAAAAGGAGAACAGACTTAACAAACATCAAAGAAGCCATGGCCTCTACACAAGGTTGGATTGCCTCGCTCTGGGGATAGGTTGGGATGCAACAGGCAGGCATCAAGATACTCCCCTCTCTCCTCCTTCCAGGCTTATCTCTGTGCAAGGACGAGCAGATGTCCAGAAGCAATCATCTAGTATTGAGTGACCAAGTGTGAGAAGTTAATTAATTAGCAATACGTGCTTAGTTAGCAACACTTTCTGGTTAGTTGAGTGCCGGGAAGACTGTGAACCTGAAGTCCTCAGCCAATGAGGAGAGAGAAAGAGATAAGCGTCGAGTAATAGGGCATCAAAGATGTAAGGCAGTTTTCTGTGTGCTCTCCTGCTTGCAGGAGGCCTGCCATTGCAATTGCGAAGAAAACCTGCTTTTTCCAAGATACCGTCCTGATAAATTATTTGGCTATTTCCAACATGACTGTAGTTTCAGGCCCTGGCGCTGGTGCCGGCCTCTCTGACTGTGGCTGTGGCTTTAAGCCCCAGGACTGTTTTCCGGCCTTTCCGGCTGTGGCTATAGGCCCCACACATCGTGCTGGGCCTCTCGGGCTGTTGCTGTGGCTTCAGGCCCCGGGGCCGGTGCTGGTCTCTCTGGCTGTGTTTTTATGCCCCTGGGCTGGTGCCAGCCTCTCGGGCTCTAGCGATGGCATGAAGCACCGGGGCAAGGGCCAGCTGTGGGAGTGGAATGTTGTTTTCTGCATTTAGAACTAACGTGATGAGTATTTTTATGGTGTCTGCGGCCATCTAGCATCCTTGATTGGTACTAATAATTCTTTCTGGGATTCTCCTGATTCCATCAAGGTGGGGGGAGGGGTCTCTAACAGTCCTCATCACTTGTCCTTTAGGTCAATTTTCCATTCTGATGCATGCGTAGTAGGCAGATGAAGTAATTAGTAAGTACAAAAACTGCTGCTTTTGAATTATAGACTAAAAAGCATATTGTGAGGCTATTCTGTTTTGCCAAGAGGCCCTCGGCAAAAGAACAACAGATGTATCAAACATCAAAGAAGCCAGGGCCTCTACCCGAGGCCGAGCTGTTCCACTCGAGGAATGGGAGGGATGCAACAGATAGCCCTCTCCATCCACTTGAGACAGAGTTCAAAAGAAAAAGGAGAGAAGCAGAAAGATCGTAAAGGGGATCCTTTAGATAACTCGCCCTCCCTTAAAGATCTAAAGCAATGCAAGCGGCAGCGGCCTCTGCAGAGGCGGGTCTTTCCCAACCTGAGCAACGCTACAGTTCTACGCTTCTGCGATTAATGCAAATCACGGTTTGAGTGTGCACTGGATTGGTCAAAGAGCTGGGGTTTGTCAAGCGTGTGTGTGCACGGATGTGTGAAAGGATGGGGCTGCACACGTGTGTGTGCCATGGGCGAACAAACCGCTGCGGTGCTTCAGGGAGCACCTCGCTGCCTTTTGCTGCTCCTGGCAGAGCCCTCGCCAATATTCTTGGCATTTTGGAGCCCCTTCCCTGCTGCTGCCGCTGCTTTGGGGGCACCCACGCCGCTCCACTCTTGCCCCTCCCCCAGCCCCACGCCGGCCCATGCCGGCCTCTCATTGGTCAGAGGCAGCACCGCCGGCTGCGATTGGCTGAGGCGCAGCGCGTGGGAGCGGCCGTTGGCGGCCGGCTCGGGGCCACCCGGCTCTCCCCTCAGACAGCGCCGCACCCACAGCCCGGGCCGCCCCCGCTCGGCACCGCCGCTGCAGCCGCTGTGCGGGTGTCATGGTTTTATCCTTGGTGGTGACTGCAATTCCACATCGTAACATCATGTAGTGCACCTGGAGTTAAAGCATTAATGCTCCAGTTCCGGGCACCTGTCCTGAAAGAGAAGAACTACATTCCCAGGGGGGCTTTGCGGTCAGAGAGGAGATAGAACCTCTGGCAAAGTCACCTGATCTCCTCTTCATGTCCCTCGGCTCTCGTCCCGACCACACGCATCGCCTCAGCACTACTGTAAGGCCTACAGCTTTTCAGATACTCTTTCTCTCATTCTATTTGATTTATTTGCTTCAATTCGAATTATATTGTGTTATAGTGTGCTATCTTGCCTTCCAATTCCGTATGTAGTAAATTAGTTTGTTTCTCCTCAGATCGTTGCCGCTGCTTTTAATTATTTTGGGGTCCCCTGTTTCCCTTTCTGGAGGTGTGGATTTTGCGAAATCCCTCCACCCCGCTGGTCACAGAACTGAGCCGAACCAGCCTGTAAACCATTGACAGCGGCAGTACTGAGATGGAACCGCGGCACTGAGGAGCGGTGCTGAGGACAGCAGTGCCACAGGTGTTTGGGGGAACGGCTCCGGGCCGGGGCCGGGGAGAGGAACCATGCGCGGCCCAGGCCATACCACCCCCCCCCGCCCTCCCCCCCCCCTCTGCTGTGGGATGCGGGGATTTGGGACGCTGAAGGGCTTCGGGGGCCCCCACCGCCGCAGCGCTGCTGCCCGCATCCGGGCCAGGCCCCCCCCAAGCCCTCCAGTGCTGCGCCCAGACCCCACCGGGGCTGAGGTGGACATAGGGGCTGTGGGGGAGATGTAGTGGGGATATGGGCGTTTAGGGGGGTTGTGGGGGGCTGTAGAGGGATATAGGGCTGTGCGTGGGTTATAGGAGAATATGGGGCTAGAGGGGCTGTTGTGGGAATACAGGGAGGCTGTGGGAGGTCATGGGGAGGATATAGGGAGATAGGGGACTGTTGTGGGTATAGGGGTTATACGGGAGCTACGGGGGGGATACAGGGTGATATGGGGCTATAGTGGGCTGTGGGGATCCACACAGGGGGATATGGGGATATAGGTAGCTGTGAGGGGAACGCAGAGGGACATGGGGCTGAGAGGGGCCTTAGGGTGGGCTATAGGGGATGGGGGCTATAGGGTGGGCTATAAGGGGATGTGGAGCTAGAAGGCTCTCCCTTCCTGTCCCCCTTCCTTTCCCGCCAGCTGTGGGTTGCTCTTAGGGTTGGCATTAGTGTGGCAATGAGGAGCAGAATGCAAACACCTCCAAACACGTTGTTACTCCGCAGAGATCCGCACGGTGACGCTGCGCTGCCAACAGCGCTTCTCAACACTAAGCCCTGAAACACGGGGCAACTCCAACACAGCTTTAACTAATAACTAATAACTACTTTTATTTCAGCTCTACATGTAACACTACAACAAACGTGACAGACGAAGACCCATCCCTGTGGAGCGGCACTACTCCCTCCACGTTCTCCAGAACCATCGGCGCAACCTGGGCCTGGTGGGCGGCACATCTTCCAGCACGCTGAGGATCAGCAGTGTCTGCAGCACCAGACAGCGCACGGCCGGCTCGCTGTCCTCCTTGGCGCCCTCCAGGGCTGCAATGGAGCGGTGCTGTGTCACCACGTGGGCCCCACATGGCACTTCCCGGGGCACGGGGCAGCGGGGGGGACGGCTCACCTTTACGGATGTCCAACACCTTCTCCCGGTTCTCATTCCTCAGCTTTCGCCCTAGCAGCCCTGCGCACATGGCTGCTGTCAGCGCTCGCCCGGCCCCCGCGGCGCCCAGGGACCTCACAGCATCCCAGGGACCCCCACGGTGCTCCACGGACCTCCAAAAACCCCCATACTACCCTAATAGTGTCCCCATCATCCCCAGCAATCCTTCAGTGTCTCAGGGACCTATGGTGTCCCAGTGACCCCTGTGGTGCCCATCTGCCCCCAAGGACCCCAGTGACCCCCAGAGACCCCAACACAATGCTTCAGTGAACCCCATAGTGCCCCAGTAAGCCCAGTGTTGCCCTAATAACTCCCAAGAACCCCACCATTTCCCCAGTGGTCCCCCAGGGCCCCCGCTGCGCACCGACCCCACAGCATTCAGCCGGAGGGATGGGGACCCACTGGGGATGGGACTCACCGAGGAAGCGCACGGCCGTGTCCCTCACGGGTACCTGGGGGCTGTGCAGGGTGCAGCACCGTGTCCTTCAGGGTACTGCTCCGCATCTCTGCCCCTCTTCTGAAGCTGCAGAGAGCATGGTGGGGGGTGGCACCCGCAGAGTGGCTCCCCGACCCCCCTTCTGCAGGGCAGCAAGGGGGGTCCAGAGGGGTTGAGGGGTGGGGGTCCCTTACCAGGCAGTCAGCAATCATCCAGACCTCCGCTGCACAGGCCAAGCGTTGCAGTTGCTGCCAGCCCAAGGAGCTTGGCGGCGTGGATCAGAGCTTTCTGAGCAGCCTGGGGAGCAGTGACACGGGGGGGTGTTGGTGGGAGATCCTGGGGGAACCCCCATCCCAAACCTGGGTCGGCACCACAGCCGGTCCCGTCCCACAGGGTCTGGGGAAACGGGGGTGGGGGATGTGGGAGGGTTTTTCCTAACCTTAATGACTGTATGGGTGGGTGTAGTGGAGGGGGGGAACTGGGAGGACTGTATGGGTGGATATGAGGTTGGGGATCTGGTATCTAGGAGGACTGTACATGTGGGCACAGGGCGGGGAGGAGTTGCTGGTCACACCGGATAACCTCGCGACCCCGTGACCCCACAAGCTGCCCCCACCTGCGCCACTTTGGGGATGTCCTCATTCATGTGGATGAAGAGTGGCAGCAGACTCCTCTCCGCCTGCAGCAGCAGCCGCTTCCTGCCTGGCGCCTCCAGCAGCAGCGCAAAGAGCTCCCATGGAGCGCCAGCGCACCTCTGCGTTGTCCTGGGAGGAAACACACAGGGGGTAGTCCTGAGCTCTGCACGGTGCGGGGGCTGCTTGAATGCTCCCCCGCTGCCCCGCGTCCCTCACCTCATTGAAGCAGGACAGCAGCTGCACGGCCAGCTGGCTGAGCACACCTCGGATGCTGGCGGGGCGCTGTGCCCACAATGTCCTGCAGCAGATGTATGGCCTGCAGTTTGATGTCAGCCCGCATGTCCTGCAGCCACAGCAGCGCGTCAGGTAGCAGCAGCTGCATCCTCCCAGCGTAAAGGTTCCTCAGCCCGCGCAGCGCCAGCTCTCTGCTCCTGGGCTGTTTGCTGCGGATGTATTTCCTGAAGATCTTTGGGGTGCCGGTGTCATCCTTGTGGTTGCCCCTGGCAGCTCACAGCTGTGATGAGCGGTGGGTCAGCAGGCGGGAGCGGGCTCAGCCTCCCATCCTCCCAAGGAGACCCTCCCCCGCACCGTCTCCACACCCACCTCGAGGTAGAACGCCATGGCGGGGACCTCCCTCCACTGCAGCTGGTGGTACTGCAGGCAGATTCTGCAGGTGTCTGAAGATGGGTCTGCACTGATCCGGCCGTTCTTCAGCATCACCCTGTGGGGCAGGGGGAGGGCTGAAGCGGGCTCAGGGGCTGACCCCACTGGGTCTGGGCGGAGTAGGGGGACCGGAACCAGCCCATGCGCCTCCACAGGTGCTCTTCCATCTGCCCACCGTGCCTCAGCACCTCATGAGCACTCCCCATCTTGTTCCCTACTTATTTCAGGAGCACTGCATCTTGGTGGCACCGTTGTAGGGCAGTGTGTGGGGCAGCATGGGCAGAGCATGGAAGGGGTTGGGGCCGTACTTGGCAAGGGAGTGTAGGCCGTTTTGCCACCATGGAAGGCGCCCAGCAACCGCGCCCACAGGTCGTGGTCTCCATGGAGAATGCCAGGTTTGTCCATATCAGCGCAGAGCAGCAAACTGCGGGCCGTCTCCACCACCATCCTGCATGGAAACGGGGGCAGCATTGGGTCAGCACAGGGTCAGGGGCCAGAGGTCAGTGAGGGGCCAGGGCACAGTGCAGAGTCAGGGTTCAATCAGAGGTCATCATGCAGTCAGGAGTCAGTGTGGGGTCAGTGAGTCAGCAGGGGCACAAAGGTCAGCGTGGGGGTCAGGGGTCAGTGTGGGTGGTGCCGCGGGGTCAGAGCGGGCACTGCGGTGTTTACCTGATGGCAGAGGTGGGCGCAGATGGGCGGAATGGGTCCTCCGTGATGGCGATGATCTCCAGCGGAGCTAGCGGCCCGGCGGACAACCAGCTGGATGATGAGCGCCACAAAGAGCTCCGGGAAAACCAGTCGCACCTGTGGGCCGTAGTCCAGGTACTGCAGGAGCTTATGCAGTGCCGTGGCCGCCTGCGGAAAGCACCCGGACAGCACTCAGCACTGAGCTGCTCTCCTGGGTTTGGGGGGGTGGGGGGAGTGTTCCCAGAGGACCCCAAACTCACGGCCAGGTGAAGGACGCCGACCTCGGTCTTCTGGCCCAGCGGCACGGTCTCCAGCTGATGCAGCAGCGCCTGCACCATCTTGGCACCGCATCCACGAGGACAGCGCCAACTCCCACAGCTCCCATATGTCCCTGCGGCACAGAGCTGTCCTCAGCGGGAGGCCCTCTCTGAGTGGGGGGGGAGTCCTTCTATATGTGGGGTGGGTGTTTTCTATGTGTGGGGGTGAGGGGTCCCTCTGCACCACGGGTGAAGGTCCCATGGGGGGTGGTCTCCCTCTCCGTGTGAGTGGGGGCCCTATCCATGTGGGTGTGGAGGTCACTGTCCTTGTGGGTGGGGGTCCTCTCTGCGGGGGGTGGGGGCAGCGCACTTGTCACAGGTGGGGGGAGCAGCGCAGCAGGCTGAGTGTCATCGCGCGAGGGTTGGCGGCAGCAGTGAGGGAAGGTGCCGTGGATGGTCCTCAGTGCCTGCTCCTCTGTGATCAGCTTCCTGCTCCTGTGGATGGCCGTCACGATGCGCTGCACCTGGAAGGGTCACAGGGACAGCAGAACTTCACTCCAGGCGTCCCCAGGAGGGCCCAAGCACCCTGAAGTCTCAAATCAGATCGATGCCGTGCAGGACAAACCCAACCCAACACAGCCTTCCTGCACCCAACCCAACCCAATCTAACCATCAGGACCCAAACCACCCCAACCCCACCCCCTCCTCCCATTGGCTCAGCCCCCTGGCAAGCAGCTCCCGGTTGCTCACATCATTGGGCATAGGGTTGAAGTCAACCGTCAGGATGGCCATCAAGGTGGAAGCCACCTGGGTGTTGTAGTTGCTGCAGTCCTCATGCCCTGCAGCGCCAGGAGGATGAGATCAGTCTTCTCTGAAGAGTGGAAGTACTTCTCAAAGCGCTGGGGAGGAATGAACGCAGAGGGGGGGAAGGATGTCAGCCATGCTCCCCTCACCCCCTGCGCCCATGAGTCCTGGCGCGACAATCCCTCCTCACCAGCAAAATGACCGTGGTGTTGGTGGTCCAGGTGAGGGAGAACTCGTGGTCAGCTTCCACTGCTCCAGTTTCCCCTGCTCGTCCAGCTGCCCTTCCCAGCCTGGAAAGGAGAGCAAGGCGCAGGTGCGTGAGCAGTGGCTGCCCTGCAGGGAGCTGGACAGCTGCCCCGACCCAAGCACGGGGCCGTGCGGCAAAGCTCCCCAACACCATGGGGTTCTTCACTGCTCTGAGCGGCAGCTGAAGCAGAGGTCAGCAGCCGTTGCCTTACGGCTTCTCCACAGGACAAATCTGTAGAGGTGACGGAGAGCGCTCAAAGCACAGCGGCATGTTTTGTCCTCCTGGACAAAAGCGCAGCACAGGATGAGGCATCCCACCAGCTGCCCCAGCACGGGCAGGCGGAGCTCGTCATAGCTGGCAGATGGGGATTGTTCCGAGGAGTGACGGGGCTGTACGTGGAGAGCAGAAAGTTGAGCGCACCCCGGAGTGGGCAGAGCGCGGAAAGGAGAGACAAAAGACTCCACATTATGGGGGTCGGGCCCTTACCTTCTCCTGGCAGTAATGTGCCAGCGAATGAGTCAGCTTCCAGATGCGCCCCACTGCCCTCTGGCGCACGGTCGAGCTCTGCAAGGAGGTGAAGGGCAGCAGCACCTGTGGGAAGAGGAGGTGCTGCTCTGCCCTGTGGTCCCCTGGATCACCCCAGAAGGTTTTTGGGGGTGGTGGGGATGGGGGGGGAACACTCTTCCTCTGTGTGGTCCCCATGGGCAAGGCTCACCTGGAAGACGTCTTTCAGCTCCTCTCCGATGCTGGTGCTGGGGTGAATGAACACCAATGAGTGCAGCATCTCATCCAGAGCCCTCAGGGTCTGCAGAACGGACAGGGTGGAGGGAGATTAGAGGGGAGGGGGACGGGGGATGCATGGCAAGACCCTGTTCTGCAAGGCAGGGGGGTCCTGTAGCTCCTGGCCCCCACCTTGGAGTAAAGGTTTGTGTCCAGGTCCTGCTCTGAGGGAAGCAGGAAGATGCTCCGGAAGCACACAACAAAGAGAGGGATCTTCTCCTCCAGAGCCCCCTCCACCTTGCTGCAAGAACAGGGACAGCGGCGCTGGGAGTGCTGTGCTGCAGGATGGGGAGTGGGATCCCCCATGGGCAGCACTCTGCAGAGCAGGGGGGGCATTGCTGGGAGGAACCCCTCCTCCATCGGGATGTGTGGGGCAGAGGGAGTCCTGAGAGCTGCTGTGTCAGATGGGGTTGGGGTTCGGGTTGGGGTTAGGTTGTTGTTCGGGTTAGGGTTAGGTTATGGTCAATGTTAGAGCTGAGGCCCAGCAGTGCTGCAGGACCCCCTCGGCCCTTTGCCCCGCCCCAAAGGGGGAGAGCAGCAGCCCAGTACTGCCAGGATCGTCCCCGGGGGCTGTGGGGCATACAGGCAGTGTGGGGCCATTCAGACACTGTGGGGCCATACAGGCAGTCTGGGGCCATATGAATGCTGTGGGGCCATCCCGGTGTGGGGCAGTACCTGAGGGAGGTGATGGCGGCTACCGCTTGCAGCCGCAGTTCGGAGCTCAGCTCTCTCCGCGCTCCTCTGCCAGCAGCACCTGCAGCACAGCGGGATGGCATCAGGCATGCAGTGCTCCAGCACTGGGAGGAGAGGAGCCGCCCACTGCCCCCCTCCAGCACCCACCGCCCCTCACCATGATGTTCTCCACAAGTTCGTTCCGGCGGCAGAAGATGCGCAGTTCCTGCACCGTGTTCCTCTCTGCTGCGGAGCCGCAGATGGTGCGGATGCTGCACAGGAACTTCATCTTCTTCTCCTCATTCTGAGGCTGCCAGCGAGCGTGGGGAGTGTGAGCGGGGGGGGGCCGGGGGCACAGCCCTCCTGCGGATGCAATGGGCCTGGGGGGGGATGGGGGACCGCCGTGATGGGAGCGGCCGCTGTCACCTCTGTGCTCCGGAGAAAGGCCTCAATGTTGTCCATCGCGTAACGCTCCACAGCACACATGGGCAGCCCAGAGGCATCCAAGGGGGGAGCTGGAATTGGGGGTAGGAGGGGGATCGGAATTAGAGCTGGGTTTAGAGTTGTGGTTAGTGTTACGATTGAGGTTAGGGTTGGGTTGGATTAGGGTTAAGGTGGGGGGGGGTGGGTTAGAGTTAAGGTTGGGGTTGTGGTTAGTGTTAGGATTGAGTTTGGGGTGGGGCTACGGGTAGAGTTAAGGTTGGGGTTGGGTTCAGGTTAGGGTTAGGGCTGGGGTTAGGATTAAGGTTGGGATTAGGGTTGGGGTGGGGCTGGGTTGGGGTTAGGATTAAGGTTTGCCGTCAGGGTTGGTGTAGAGGAGCCCGGAGCAAAGCGAGGAGAGAAGGGAACTCTGCCCTCTGCCGCCCCACGCAGCCCCCACACTGTGCAGAGGGCGCTTCCCACCCCCAGCCCTGTGGGGACCCTCACTCACCGGGCGGCACAGAAGTGGGCTCCTGGGGGAGTTTGTCCTTCTCCTTGGCCTCAGCAGGGCACGAGGGGTTCTCTCCTCCATCGCAGAGGATGAGGGCTGAGGTTGGGGACGGGCCGGGCTGGGCAGCATGGGCGGAGAGAAGTGCTGCGGTTTGCCCGAGGGGCGGCTTGCACCGCTGCTCTGCTCGCGGTGCTGTCCCATCTCAGTCCTGACGGAAAGTGAGGGGCTCAGCGCTGGCGCTGCTGGAGCTGGGGGCACGGGGACGCGTCACAATGGCCCCGCTGTGACCCGCTGCCCCGCCCGCGTGGGGCCCCGCAGTGCTCAGCTCTGCTCAGGGCTGCTCAGTTCCCAGTCTGCGCTGAGGAATGGATATATTATTGCAATTATTTTATTAAATCATAAAAAAGAGGGCAACGGAAGCATAAAACTCAGAAATTGGAAATACGTGCTTCACATCAAGGCTGAGCTGCTCTGCAGGGGGGTTCAGGATTTCCCTGGTGAGTTCACCAACTAAAGCTGGGGTTGGGGTTGCAGTTAGGGTTATGGATAGGGTTAGGGTTAGGGCTTGGGTTGTGGATGGGGTTGGGGTTAGGGTAGGTTTCGGGTTAGGGCTAGCATAGGGTTAGGGTTACGGTGAGGGTAGGGTTAGTGTTGGGCCTTTAAGTTGCGGCTAGGGTTGGGCTCAACATTTGATGTTAGGATTGGGGTGAGGTGAATTAGGTTTGTTAGCTTGGGTTTGGCTGGTTGAGGTTACTCTTGGTTTAGGTTGTGATAGGGTTAGGGTGTGGGTGGGGTTAGGGTTGGGGTTAGGGTTGGGTTAGTGTTGTGATTGTGGTTGGGGTTCTGGTTTTGGTTTCGATTTAGAGTTAGGGTGGGGATGTTGGGGTTGGGTGTAGGGTTAGCATTGTGTTAGGGAGCTGGGGAGTGCCAGTGGGGGCAGGGAGGCGCAAGTTGCACTCTGTGAAGTCTGCGCTCTCCTTCCTTTCAAAGCCTGACATGAAGGCGGGGGCCGGCAGCGGATTTCCAGGGGAGGAATGACATTTCAGCATCCTCATCGAAAGTGGGATGGAATCTCAACAAGAACCCCCGTCCCTGGAAACAGCCAGTCAGAAGGGCACCCTTTGAGCTGGGAACTCCCTTCCCAGCCCAGCTTTTCTTGTGAGACAGCTCCTGGCAACCCCCAAGCACAAACCAGCCACTATGCTCGGCCTGCTCAGCCCAAGCTGTGCCCAGCTCACGCACACGCCACAGTAGTGCTTCGGACAGGCTCTCACAGGGTGATCTGTTCCAAGGAGGGCCCAGAGCTCAGTCCCGCGTGCAGCACGCCCACCAGAGCACCAGCTCTGCTCACAGCTGTGGCACAAACGCTCCACCCCTGCAACACTTGTGACCTTAGTGTGCCCCCGCATCGCTTCGTGCCCTCATCATAAGCAAAGGAAATGGGACGCCTCCAGATCCAAACTTTAGGAAACCAACACAGGCTCACCCAATGGGGTTAACCAAAGTAAAAAACAGGGAAGCGAGGATGACTCTTGTGCAGCCCAAAAAATAAAAACCAGTAATGACCAATACGGCCTCATCGTGGTCAGGAGTCCCAGAGGAAACTAGTAGGATCCAGGCGTGCACACCAGTATGGGCCAGGAAAGACCAGATGGACTCATAGTGGTCAGTAGACACCCTCGGAGGCCGTAGGAGCGCAACCACTATTGACCCATATAAAAAGCCAGTAAGGACCAGCACGGCCTCGTAGTGCTCATGGAGTCCCATAGGAATCAGTAGAAACCAATAGGAATGCAAAACTGTATGCCTCTCTGGTTTTGAGGCTTTACGCCCCAGGCCGATGTTGGCCTCCCGGGACTATTGCTTTAGGCCTGGGCCAGTGCTGGCCTCTCCGGCTGTGGGACTTTAGGCCCGGAGCGGTGCTGGCCTCTTGTGCTTGTGCTTGGCTTTAGCCCCGGGGCCAGTGCAGGCCTCTCGGGATGGACTTTGGGCCCCGGGGCTGGTGCCGGCCTCTTGGGCAGTGACAGTGGCTTCAGGCCCAAAGCTGGTGGCCAGCCTCTTGGGTCTGTGCTTCACGCCCCAGAACTGGTTCTGCCTTTCCGGGCTGTGGCTTCAGGCCCCGGGCTGGGGCTGCCTCCTGGGCATGTGGCTGTGGTTTCAGGCCCTGGACCAGTGCCGATCTCTCTGCTGGCAGTGACAGCTTTAGGCCCCAGGGACCGGTGCCAGCCTCTCTTGTGCTGTGCCACAGTTTTAGGCCCGTGGGGCTGACCTGTGGAACAGCCACCTAGCCTCACAGGAGTCACAATGTAAGGTAGTTAATTTAAGGTGTATAGACAGGCGCACGGGGGCTCACACTGCTCCGTTGCGCAACACGAAGCTTCTCCTTTGCAGTGTGCTATTGATAAGCAGAAGCCTTGCCCCCCTTTTCGACCAAAACCCTCCCAGGTCCTGCCATTCCTTGTAAACCACTCCCCAGACTCCGCCTCTGAAGTAAGTGTTCCTCCTGTCTTTAATTTTGCGCAGGGGACCCC